>NW_027464671.1:460000-475000 GCF_043290135.1 Rhipicephalus microplus
AAGTACGGAGGGAACAGCGCGGCTAAGGGCTCGAAACAAACCCTAAACCGCGCCAAGTACGGAGGGAACAGCGCGGCTAAGGGCTCGAAACAAACCCTAAACCGCGCCAAGTACGGAAGGAACGGCGCGGAGAGGGCTCGAGACAAAGCTCGACCCTAAACCGCGCCAAGTACGGAGGGAACAGCGCGGCTAAGGGCTCGAAACAAACCCTGAACCGCGCCAAGTACGAAAGGAACGGCGCGCAGTAGGGGTTTAAAACAAAGCTGGTCCCGAAACCGCGCCAAGTACGAAAGGAACAGCGCGGTCGAGACTCGGAAGAAAAAGCTTTCAAAGTGTCGTAGCAAGATGCACACTGCTGTTCGTGTGGAACAAACGTGACTACCGTGCTGTACGGTGGAGTTCTGTGCGCAAAAGCGGCGCGTGTGTTTCTAAGCACCACAGCGTTGTGTCAAAAAAGAGGTGCCTGAGAGAAACGCATGCGACTGCCGTGCTTTGCGGCATAGCACCGTGCGCAAAAACGGTGCGCATGCAAGAGGTGTCAGAGCTAGCGAACTTGTGCCACGAGCAACAGGTCACTAAAAGCCTATAGATGACGGTGTTGGAGGAAAAGAAAAATATCGAGAAAGCACTGCGGTGTGCCGTGCGTAGGGACGGGCGCGCGTGCCACATGCCGCCGAAATATGGGTGTCGGAGAAAACAGAGTGCCGCGCGTAACGAGGGGCGCGCGTGTTACAGAGAGATATGCCCAAACGCATGAAAGTGTACGCAGGTGTCCTAAGGCAGTTTTTTTTTTTTCCTCATTTTGATGTCGCCCCGGCTGACGCGGTTTTCGTTTTTCCGTGCCGCCCCGGCTGACGCGGTTTTCGTTTTTCCGTGCCGCCCCGGCTGACGCAGTTTTTGCGCCGCCCCGGCTGACGCGGTTTTCGCGCCGCCCCGGCTGACGCGGTTTTTGCGTCGCCCCGGCTGACGCGGTTCGGACTTTGCACTTTTTGGCTCACCCCGGCTGGCGGCCCACTCACTCGATCGCCAGGTCTGTTTGCCCCGGTGGTTCCACCGCCAGGCTTAAGCGCGAACTTTTTTTGTTTGTTTTCTTTTGATTAAGCGCAAGCTTTTTTCTTTGTTTTCTTTTGATTAAGCGCGGGCTTTTTTCTTTGTTTTTTTTTGCATTCGCCCCGGCAGACGCGGTTTTTGCGCCGCCCCGGCTGACGCGGTTTTTGCCGCCCCGGCTGACGCAGTTCGGACTTAGCACTTTTCGGCTGTGCCTGGCTGGCGGCCCACTCACTCGATCGCCATGTCTGTTTGCCACAGTTTTCCCGGTGGTGCTGCACCCGGGCTCGCCCCGGCTGACGCAGTTTTCGCGCCGCCCCGGCTGACGCGGTTTCGTGCCGCCCCGGCAGACGCGGTTTTCGCGCCGCCCCGGCTGACGCGGTTTCGTGCCGCCCCGGCAGACGCAGTTCGGACTTAGCACTTTTCGGCTGTGCCTGGCTGGCGGCCCACTCACTCGATCGCCATGTCTGTTTGCCACAGTTTTCCCGGTGGTGCCGCACCCGGGCTCGCCCCGGCAGACGCGTTTTTTTTTCTTTCGCCCCGGCTGACGCAGTTTTCGCGCCGCCCCGGCTGACGCGGTTTCGGGCCGCCCCGGCAGACGCAGTTCGGACTTGGCACTTTTCGGCTGTGCCTGGCTGGCGGCCCACTCACTCGATCGCCATGTCTGTTTGCCACAGTTTTCCCGGTGGTGCCGCACCCGGGCTCGCCCCGGCAGACGCGTTTTTTTTTTCTTTCGCCCCGGCTGACGCAGTTTTCGCGCCGCCCCGGCAGACGCGGTTTTCGCGCCGCCCCGGCAGACGCGGTTTTTTGCGCCGCCCCGGCTGACGCGGTTTTTTGCCGCCCCGGCTGACGCAGTTCGGACTTGGCACTTTTTGGCTGAGCCTGGCTGGCGGCCCACTCACTCGATCGCCATGTCTGTTTGCCACAGTTTTCCCGGTGGTGCCGCACCCGGGCTCGCCCCGGCTGACGCAGTTTTCGCGCCGCCCCGGCTGACGCGGTTTCGTGCCGCCCCGGCAGACGCGGTTTTTGCGCCGCCCCGGCTGACGCGGTTTTTGCCGCCCCGGCTGACGCGGTTTTTGCCGCCCCGGCTGACGCAGTTCGGACTTAGCACTTTTTGGCTGAGCCTGGCTGGTGGCCCACTCACTCGATCGCCATGTCTGTTAGCCACAGTTTTCCCGGTGGTGCCGCACCCGGGCTCGCCCCGGCTGACGCAGTTTTCGCGCCGCCCCGGCAGACGCGGTTTTCGCGCCGCCCCGGCTGACGCGGTTTTTGCCGCCCCGGCTGACGCAGTTCGGACTTAGCACTTTTTGGGCTGAGCCTGGCTGGCGGCCCACTCACTCGATCGCCATGTCTGTTTGCCACAGTCTTCCCGGTGGTGCCGCACCCGGGCTCGCCCCGGCAGACGCGTTTTTTTTTTCTTTCGCCCCGGCAGACGTGGTTCCCCCCCCCCTTTTCGCTCGCCCCGGCTGACGAGGTTTTCGCGCCGCCCCGGCTGACGCAGTTTTCGCGCCGCCCCGGCTGACGCGGTTTCGTGCCGCCCCGGCTGACGCGGTTTTCGCGCCGCCCCGGCTGACGCGGTTTTTGCGTCGCCCCGGCTGACACGGTTCGGACTTTGCACTTTTCGGCTGTGCCTGGCTGGCGGCCCACTCACTCGATCGCCATGTCTGTTTGCCACAGTTTTCCCGGTGGTGCCGCACCCGGGCTTGCCCCGGCAGACGCGTTTTTTTTTTTTCTTTCGCCCCGGCTGACGCAGTTTTCGCGCCGCCCCGGCTGACGCGGTTTCGTGCCGCCCCGGCAGACGCGGTTTTTTGCGCCGCCCCGGCTGACGCGGTTTTTGCCGCCCCGGCTGACGCAGTTCGGACTTTGCACTTTTTGGCTGAGCCTGGCTGGCGGCCCACTCACTCGATCGCCATGTCTGTTTGCCACAGTTTTCCCGGTGGTGCCGCACCCGGGCTCGCCCCGGCAGACGCGTTTTTTTTTTCTTTCGCCCCGGCTGACGCAGTTTTCGCGCCGCCCCGGCTGACGCGGTTTCGTGCCGCCCCGGCAGACGCAGTTCGGACTTGGCACTTTTCGGCTGTGCCTGGCTGGCGGCCCACTCACTCGATCGCCATGTCTGTTTGCCACAGTTTTCCCGGTGGTGCCGCACCCGGGCTCGCCCCGGCAGACGCGTTTTTTTTTTCTTTCGCCCCAGCTGACGCAGTTTTCGCGCCGCCCCGGCAGACGCGGTTTTCGCGCCGCCCCGGCAGACGCGGTTTTTTGCGCCGCCCCGGCTGACGCGGTTTTTTGCCGCCCCGGCTGACGCAGTTCGGACTTGGCACTTTTTGGCTGAGCCTGGCTGGCGGCCCACTCACTCGATCGCCATGTCTGTTTGCCACAGTTTTCCCGGTGGTGCCGCACCCGGGCTCGCCCCGGCTGACGCAGTTTTCGCGCCGCCCCGGCTGACGCGGTTTCGTGCCGCCCCGGCAGACGCGGTTTTTGCGCCGCCCCGGCTGACGCGGTTTTTGCCGCCCCGGCTGACGCGGTTTTTGCCGCCCCGGCTGACGCAGTTCGGACTTGGCACTTTTTGGCTGAGCCTGGCTGGTGGCCCACTCACTCGATCGCCATGTCTGTTAGCCACAGTTTTCCCGGTGGTGCCGCACCCGGGCTCGCCCCGGCTGACGCAGTTTTCGCGCCGCCCCGGCAGACGCGGTTTTCGCGCCGCCCCGGCTGACGCGGTTTTTGCCGCCCCGGCTGACGCAGTTCGGACTTAGCACTTTTTGGGCTGAGCCTGGCTGGCGGCCCACTCACTCGATCGCCATGTCTGTTTGCCACAGTCTTCCCGGTGGTGCCGCACCCGGGCTCGCCCCGGCAGACGCGTTTTTTTTTTCTTTCGCCCCGGCAGACGTGGTTCCCCCCCCCCTTTTCGCTCGCCCCGGCTGACGAGGTTTTCGCGCCGCCCCGGCTGACGCAGTTTTCGCGCCGCCCCGGCTGACGCGGTTTCGCGCCGCCCCGGCAGACGCGGTTTTTTGCGCCGCCCCGGCTGACGCGGTTTTTTGCCGCCCCGGCTGACGCAGTTCGGACTTGGCACTTTTTGGCTGAGCCTGGCTGGCGGCCCACTCACTCGATCGCCATGTCTGTTTGCCACAGTTTTCCCGGTGGTGCCGCACCCGGGCTCGCCCCGGCTGACGCAGTTTTCGCGCCGCCCCGGCTGACGCGGTTTCGTGCCGCCCCGGCAGACGCGGTTTTTGCGCCGCCCCGGCTGACGCGGTTTTTGCCGCCCCGGCTGACGCGGTTTTTGCCGCCCCGGCTGACGCAGTTCGGACTTAGCACTTTTTGGCTGAGCCTGGCTGGTGGCCCACTCACTCGATCGCCATGTCTGTTAGCCACAGTTTTCCCGGTGGTGCCGCACCCGGGCTCGCCCCGGCTGACGCAGTTTTCGCGCCGCCCCGGCAGACGCGGTTTTCGCGCCGCCCCGGCTGACGCGGTTTTTGCCGCCCCGGCTGACGCAGTTCGGACTTAGCACTTTTTGGGCTGAGCCTGGCTGGCGGCCCACTCACTCGATCGCCATGTCTGTTTGCCACAGTCTTCCCGGTGGTGCCGCACCCGGGCTCGCCCCGGCAGACGCGTTTTTTTTTTCTTTCGCCCCGGCAGACGTGGTTCCCCCCCCCCTTTTCGCTCGCCCCGGCTGACGAGGTTTTCGCGCCGCCCCGGCTGACGCAGTTTTCGCGCCGCCCCGGCTGACGCGGTTTCGTGCCGCCCCGGCTGACGCGGTTTTCGCGCCGCCCCGGCTGACGCGGTTTTTGCGTCGCCCCGGCTGACACGGTTCGGACTTTGCACTTTTCGGCTGTGCCTGGCTGGCGGCCCACTCACTCGATCGCCATGTCTGTTTGCCACAGTTTTCCCGGTGGTGCCGCACCCGGGCTTGCCCCGGCAGACGCGTTTTTTTTTTCTTTCGCCCCGGCTGACGCAGTTTTCGCGCCGCCCCGGCTGACGCGGTTTCGTGCCGCCCCGGCAGACGCGGTTTTTTGCGCCGCCCCGGCTGACGCGGTTTTTGCCGCCCCGGCTGACGCAGTTCGGACTTTGCACTTTTTGGCTGAGCCTGGCTGGCGGCCCACTCACTCGATCGCCATGTCTGTTTGCCACAGTTTTCCCGGTGGTGCCGCACCCGGGCTCGCCCCGGCAGACGCGTTTTTTTTTTTCTTTCGCCCCGGCTGACGCAGTTTTCGCGCCGCCCCGGCTGACGCGGTTTCGTGCCGCCCCGGCAGACGCAGTTCGGACTTGGCACTTTTCGGCTGTGCCTGGCTGGCGGCCCACTCACTCGATCGCCATGTCTGTTTGCCACAGTTTTCCCGGTGGTGCCGCACCCGGGCTCGCCCCGGCAGACGCGTTTTTTTTTTCTTTCGCCCCGGCTGACGCAGTTTTCGCGCCGCCCCGGCAGACGCGGTTTTCGCGCCGCCCCGGCAGACGCGGTTTTTTGCGCCGCCCCGGCTGACGCGGTTTTTTGCCGCCCCGGCTGACGCAGTTCGGACTTGGCACTTTTTGGCTGAGCCTGGCTGGCGGCCCACTCACTCGATCGCCATGTCTGTTTGCCACAGTTTTCCCGGTGGTGCCGCACCCGGGCTCGCCCCGGCTGACGCAGTTTTCGCGCCGCCCCGGCTGACGCGGTTTCGTGCCGCCCCGGCAGACGCGGTTTTTGCGCCGCCCCGGCTGACGCGGTTTTTGCCGCCCCGGCTGACGCGGTTTTTGCCGCCCCGGCTGACGCAGTTCGGACTTAGCACTTTTCGGCTGAGCCTGGCTGGTGGCCCACTCACTCGATCGCCATGTCTGTTAGCCACAGTTTTCCCGGTGGTGCCGCACCCGGGCTCGCCCCGGCTGACGCAGTTTTCGCGCCGCCCCGGCAGACGCGGTTTTCGCGCCGCCCCGGCTGACGCGGTTTTTGCCGCCCCGGCTGACACGGTTCGGACTTTGCACTTTTCGGCTGTGCCTGGCTGGCGGCCCACTCACTCGATCGCCATGTCTGTTTGCCACAGTTTTCCCGGTGGTGCCGCACCCGGGCTTGCCCCGGCAGACGCGTTTTTTTTTTTCTTTCGCCCCGGCTGACGCAGTTTTCGCGCCGCCCCGGCTGACGCGGTTTCGTGCCGCCCCGGCAGACGCGGTTTTTTGCGCCGCCCCGGCTGACGCGGTTTTTGCCGCCCCGGCTGACGCAGTTCGGACTTTGCACTTTTTGGCTGAGCCTGGCTGGCGGCCCACTCACTCGATCGCCATGTCTGTTTGCCACAGTTTTCCCGGTGGTGCCGCACCCGGGCTCGCCCCGGCAGACGCGTTTTTTTTTTTCCTTCGCCCCGGCAGACGTGGTTCCCCCCCCCCCCCTCCGTCTTTCTTTTTGTTTTTTTTTTCGCCGCGGCTGAAGTGGATTTTTCGGTGCCTCGACGCCCCGGTAGTCGCGGTTTTTCCGTTTCCGCACGGCCCCGGCTGACGCTGCTCGGTCACAGTCGCCTTTTGTGGTGATTGCAGACTTCTTGAGCGCGGGTGTTTTTTTTTTGTTGTTGTTGTTGTTTTATTACGCATTCGCTCCAGCAGACGCTGTTTAGACTTTTTGTTTCCTCTTTTATCCTGCGACGAGGTGACGAGGTTTATTCGGTGCCCCGCCGCCCCGGCTGAAGTGATTTTTCCTGTCCCGTGCCGCCCCGGCTGACGCGGTTGGGACTTCGCGTTTGTTCGGCCGCCACGGGTTTTGGCGCACTCGCTCGGTTGCTTGTTGTTGCCACTTGTTGCGAACCCAGGTTTCTTGAGCGAGCGCGGGCGTTTTTTCTTCCTTTCTTTCTTTGTTCTATGTGTTAGCGAATCGGCCTTTAATATCACACGAGGACTCACAACCAACAATTTTCAGTTTGAAGTGTAAATAATCTGCAGGTGTTGACGTAACTGACTTGCCCCGTACCCTTGAGTACATCCATGAAGTTCTCGTAGTACTACTAAATCGCATTATTCCAAGTGGAGAAATTCCCATAAATTTGCAAACCTCTACACGAAAATCGGTGCGCGTGATAAAGTTGAAAATTATCGTCCGATATCAAATGTGCCTTCTATAACACAAATTCTAGGAAAAAAAAAAAAAAACACTTGTTCGCCGTTTTCTGCGCCGTGACTGGCAGCACTCCGGCGAAGCGAAACGGGGTCGATTCGAGCACGATATCGGCGTCTTTCGACGTGCTCGCCGGCGACCGTCGCACGAGTACGTCGCACGAGCGCGTCTGCCGGGGCGCCGTTTGCGAAGCCGACGCAAAAGTGGGAACCGCCGCTCGGATGATCGCCGCTTTCGGCAGAGTGAGTGTTGGCACTCCGGGGAAGCGAAACAGCGTGAATGCGCCCACGAAATCGGCGTATTTTGAAGTGACCGCCGGCGACCGTCGCACGAGTACGGTAAACCGCGTCAGCCGGGGCGTAGTTCGGGACGCCGACGAAAAAGTGGGAAGCGCAACTCGGATCTTCGCCGTTTTTGCAGGAGTGAGTGGCGGCCCTCCTGCGAGACCAAGAAGCATCGATTCGTGCACGAATTCGGCGCCTTTCGACGTGATCGCCGGCGACCGTCGCTCGAGTAGGGCAAACCGCGTCTGCCGGGGCGGGCTTCGGGACGCCGATGCGAAAGTGGGAAACGCTGCTCGGATGTTCGCCGTTTTTGGCCGAGTGAGTGCTGGCACTCGGGCGAAGCCAAACGGGGCCGATTACGGCACGATATCGGCGTCTTTCGACGTGCCCGCCGGCGACCGTCGCACGAGTACGGTAAACCGCGTCAGCCCGGGCGGAGTTCGGGACGCCGATGCGAAAGTGGAGAACGCCGCTCGGATCTTCGCCGTTTTTGGAGGAGTGAGTGGCGGCACTCCGGAGAAGCCAAGGAGCGCCAATTAGCGCACGATATCGGCGTCTTTCGACGCGCTCGCCGGCGACCGTCGCACGAGTAGGGCAAACCGCGTCTGCCGGGGCGGGGTTTACGACGCCGACGCAAAAGTGGGAACCGCCGCTCGGATGTTGGCCGTTTTTGGCAGAGTGAGTGCTGGCACTCCGGCGACGCGAAAGAGCGCGAATGCGCCCACGAAAGTGGCGTATTTGGACGTGCTTGACGGCGACCGCTGCAGGAGTACGAAAAACCACGCCAGCCGGGGCGAGCGACCCACGGCGGTCTGGGTGCTTATCGCTGCTATTATAGGGGCACCCCGGCAGACGCAGAAAAAAAAAAATTTTTTTTCGACCTTCTTTTTTGCTGGTCGAGCTCGGGTAACCCAGGTCGCAATGGGAGCCGCGCACGAAAGCGGCGTCGCGAGACGCGTTCGCGGTCGCTAGTCGCACGAGCTCGGCAACCGCGTCAGCCGGCGCGGAGTTCGGGATGCCGACGGCTAAGTGGGTACCGCTGCTCGGATGTTCGCCGTTTTTGGCCGAGTGAGTGCTGGCACTCCGGTGAAGCTAAGGAGCGCCAATTCGTGCACGATATCGGCGTCTTTCGACGTGCCCGCCGGCCACCGCCGCACGAGTACGGCAAACCGCGTCTGCCGGGGCGGGGTTTGCGACGCGTACGCAATAGTGGGAACCGTCGCTCGGATGTTCGTCGTCTTTGGCCGAGCGAGTGCTGGCACTCCGGCGAAGCGAAACGGGGCCGATTCGGGCACGATATCGGCGTATTTCGACGTGCTCGCCGGCGACCGTCGCACGAGTACGGCAAAGCGCGTCTGCCGGGGCGAGGTTTGCGACGCCGACGAAAAAGTGGGAAGCGCCGCTCGGATCTTCGCCGTTTTTGCAGGAGTGAGTGGCGGCCCTCCTGCGAGACCAAGAAGCATCGACTCGCGCACGATATCGGTGTCTTTCGACGTGCCCGCCGGCCACCGCCGCACGAGTACGGCAAACCGCGTATGCCGGGGCGGGGTTGGCGACGCCGACGCAAAAGTGGGAACCGCCACTAGGATGTTCGCCGTTTTTGGCAGAGTGAGTGCTGGCACTCCGGCGAAGCGAAAGAGCGCGAATGCGCCCACGAAAGTGGCGTGTTTGGACGTGCTTGACGACGACCACCGCAGGAAAACGAAAAACCACGTCAGCCGGGGCGAGCGACCCATGGCGGTCTGGGTGCTTATCGCTGCTATTATAGGGGCACCCCGGCAGACGCAAAAAAAAAAAATTTTTTTTTCGACATTCTTTTTTGCTCGTCGACCTCGGGTGACCCAGGTCGCAGTGGGAGCCGCGCACGAAAGCGGCGTCGCGAGACGGCTTCGCGGTCGCTAGTCGCACGAGCTCGGCAACCGCGTCTGCCGGGGCGGAGTTCGGGACGCCGACGGCTAAGTGGGAACCGCCGCTCGGATGTTCGCCGTTTGTGGCCGAGTGAGTGCTGGCACTCCGGCGAAGCCAAACGGGGCCGATTCCGGCACGATATCGGCGTCTTTCTACGTGCTCGCCGGCGACCGTCGCACGAGTACGGCAAAGTGCGTCTGCCGGGGCGGGGTTTGCGACGCGTACGCAATAGTGAGAACCGTCGCTCGGATGTTCGTCGTCTTTCGCCGAGCCAGTGCTGGCACTCCGGCGAAGCCGAACGGAGCCGATTCGGGCACGATATCGGCGTCTTTCCACGTGCTCGCCGGCGACCGTCGCACGAGTACGGTAAACCGCGTCAGCCGGGGCGGAGTTCGGGACGCCGATGCGAAAGTGGGAAGCGCCGCTCGGATCTTCGCCGTTTTTGGAGGAGTCAGTGGCGGCACTCCTGTGAAGCCAAGGTGCGCCAATTCGCGCACGATATCGGCGTCTTTCGACGTGCCCGCCGGCCACCGTCGCACGAGTACGGCAAACCTCGTCTGCCGGGGCGGGGTTTGCGACGCCGACGCAAAAGTGGGAACCGCCGCTCGGATGTTCGCCGTTTTTGGCAGAGTGAGTGCTGGCACTCCGGCGAAGCGAAAGAGCGTGAATGCGCCCACGAAAGTAGCGTATTTGGACGTGCTTGACGGCGACCGCCGCAGGAGTACGAAAAACCACGTCAGCCGGGGCGAGCGACCCACGGCGGTCTGGGTGCTTATCGCTGCTATTATAGGGGCACCCCGGCAGACGCAGAAAGAAAAAAAAAATGGGGACATGGCGTGCGTCACCGTGCGGCTTCGCAGCGTTGCCGAAGTCGCCGAGCCCTTCGACTGAGCCGAACGGCGGACAGGGAACGTTGGTCGGCCGTTCTAACCTGTCGGTGCCACGCCGAGACGTCGTTAAGGAAAACCGCGTTGTGGGCCTCTACGACGCCGTCGATTCGTTGTACGTTTGGTGTCCAGCGTGTCGGCGGCGAGTAGCGGACACGTCGTTCACGACTTCGGTCTTTCGCAGTCGACGCGAACTTGCGGAGAGTCGTGGTGCCTCACGTTTTCGGCAGAAACCGCGGCGGAATTTTCCCGTGCGTGCGCGCACGACCTCGGTGCTGTGCCGTCAGCGTAGTGTTGCACAAACTCGTGGCCTACCCAAGGTGCGGTACGTTTGCGGCCGTATCCTCGGTGGCAATTTCGTGAGTAGGGTCGCAAATTCTACGACCTCGGCGGGTTTGAGAGCGACGTAGACTTGTGGCACGCTCAACGTGCCACACGTTTCGGGGCACACCCGCGGTGAAATTTTCTCGAGTACGCTCGTATTAGTGCCCAAGGAGGTCTGGGTACTTATCGCTGCTATTATGTGGGGGTTCTCGTGAGCGGCGTACGCGAAAGCGACCGGGTGTCTGATATGCGGCGGGCTTCGGCCTCGTCAAGCGTGTCCTCGGGTCTGCTCCAGGGGAATCCACGGCAGTCGTCTGCAGCCTCATCCGCTTGATGCGTTAGGGGCTGGTTGTCGGACGGTGCCGTTTTACCACGATATCGAGGTGTGTTCCGTGTCGTCCTCGGGCGATTCAGATGCGAAAGCGCCGAAGACGCGGGCGTGACCCGTCGTCTGGCGGCTTTGCGGTCTCGGCTCCGTTGCTAGTTCCGGCCGGTCCACCGACAGTGCAGCGGGCTTGGGCAACCCGCACGGCGCGACCGAGTCGATGCAACGAAAAAGAGCGAGCATGAACGTGCTTCTTGCCGCACGGCTCCCACTCGTCTTTCGGGAAGGTTGTGCCGTAGCGAGCTCGAACGCCGTCATCTCGGAGTGCAAAATAAGCGTGTTGGGGCGCCTGAAGGTGGCCTCCGCCGCACACAGACTGCGTCCGGCCCGCCGAAGGCGAGGACGGACGCGCAGTCGAACGATTACCTGGTTGATCCTGCCAGTAATCATATGCTTGTCTCAAAGATTAAGCCATGCATGTCTAAGTACATGCCGAAATAAGGCGAAACCGCGAATGGCTCATTAAATCAGTTATGGTTCCTTAGATCGTTTCTTCCTACTTGGATAACTGTGGCAATTCTAGAGCTAATACATGCAGTGAGCCTGGAGCCCTTTGGGTAACGGGTGCTTTTATTAGACCAAGATCGATCGGGTTTCGGCCCGTATTGTGTGGTGACTCTGGATAACTTTGTGCTGATCGCATGGCCACGAGCCGGCGACGTTTCTTTCAAGTGTCTGCCTTATCAACTTTCGATGGTAGGTTACTTGCTTACCATGGTTGTTACGGGTAACGGAGAATCAGGGTTCGATTCCGGAGAGGGAGCCTGAGAAACGGCTACCACATCCAAGGAAGGCAGCAGGCGCGCAAATTACCCACTCCCGGCACGGGGAGGTAGTGACGAAAAATAACAATACGGGACTCTTTTGAGGCCCCGTAATTGAAATGAGTACACTCTAAATCCTTTAACGAGGATCAATTGGAGGGCAAGTCTGGTGCCAGCAGCCGCGGTAATTCCAGCTCCAATAGCGTATACTAAAGCTGCTGCGGTTAAAAAGCTCGTAGTTGGATCTCAGTTCCAGACGAGTAGTGCATCTACCCGATGCGACGGCTCGGACTGAACATCATGCCGGTTCTTTCTTGGTGCACTTCATTGTGTGCCTCGAGATGGCCGGTGCTTTTACTTTGAAAAAATTAGAGTGCTCAACGCAGGCGAGTCGCCTGAATAAACTTGCATGGAATAATAGAACAAGACCTCGTTTCTGTTCTGTTGGTTTTTGGAATACGAGGTAATGATTAAGAGGGACGGACGGGGGCATTCGTATTGCGGCGCTAGAGGTGAAATTCTTGGACCGTCGCAAGACGAACTACTGCGAAAGCATTTGCCAAGAATGTTTTCATTGATCAAGAACGAAAGTCAGAGGTTCGAAGGCGATCAGATACCGCCCTAGTTCTGACCATAAACGATGCCAACCAGCGATCCGCCTGAGTTACTCAAATGACTCGGCGGGCAGCTTCCGGGAAACCAAAGTATTTGGGTTCCGGGGGAAGTATGGTTGCAAAGCTGAAACTTAAAGGAATTGACGGAAGGGCACCACCAGGAGTGGAGCCTGCGGCTTAATTTGACTCAACACGGGAAAACTTACCCGGCCCGGACACTGGGAGGATTGACAGATTGAGAGCTCTTTCTTGATTCGGTGGATGGTGGTGCATGGCCGTTCTTAGTTGGTGGAGCGATTTGTCTGGTTAATTCCGATAACGAACGAGACTCTAGCCTATTAAATAGGTGCGGGGTTCCCAGCACCTTACAACCTTCTTAGAGGGACAAGCGGCTCCTAGCCGCACGAAACAGAGCAATAACAGGTCTGTGATGCCCTTAGATGTCCGGGGCCGCACGCGCGCTACACTGAAGGAAGCAGCGTGTCTTTATCCCTGTCTGAAAAGACTGGGTAACCCGTGGAACTTCTTTCGTGATTGGGATAGGGGCTTGCAATTGTTCCCCTTGAACGAGGAATTCCCAGTAAGCGCGAGTCATAAGCTCGCGTTGATTACGTCCCTGCCCTTTGTACACACCGCCCGTCGCTACTACCGATTGAATGATTTAGTGAGGTCTTCGGACCGATGTCCGGCGCGGCCTTTCGGTTGCGCCGGTCTGTTGGAAAGATGACCAAACTTGATCATTTAGAGGAAGTAAAAGTCGTAACAAGGTTTCCGTAGGTGAACCTGCGGAAGGATCATTAACGGATTGTGAAGGGTGAGCGCCTCGGCTGCGTCTGCGCCCGACACTTTCTGCCGCTGACCCCGTTTGGACGCGGGGTCGGCTTTTCCCCACGGGGCTGCCTGAATGTGGAGCGGCACCCCGTGACAAATTGTTGCGCCCAGCGGACGCCAACACCGCGACCTTGGACGGTCGGCCAGGTGGCGGACGCGGGTACAAACGGCGCAACGCACTCATAGGTCGGCTTTCGACCCGCCACTGCACCGTGGCTCGAAGCGCTCGAAATGCGCGACCCGACCGCTGCGGGACCGCCTAGTACTGTAAACAGGAGCGGCGGAGCGCGAACGGCGAGTCGTGGTTACGTCGGTAGAAGGCGAGGCTGCGCGTTCCCGAAACGCCAGCCGAGTGCCCTCCCGACCGTTCGAGCGTGCAAGAACGAGACCCGACAATCGCGCGGCGACTGCCAAGTACGAGAGGAACGGCACAAGCGTCGGCGGTCGGTCAAGGAACTGGCGATGTGACGGGTCCGCTGTGCACTAGTGCATACCGTCCCGCCGTCCGCGGCAAGCGCCTCCGCGTCCTCGGGTGACGGAGGCTGCCGGTCGGTTCTTGCAGGCGAGGGATCTCGCTGGCACCGGTTCGCGTTGACGCGCGGCCGGTCATGGCACGGCGATGCGACGGCCGAGGTGCGCAGTACTCGATGGAGGAACCGCACGCTCCGATGACCGTCCCGCCCTCCGCGGCGTATGCGTACCGACCGTAATGGTTGCAGCAGCGCCGGCCGGCTTTTGAATTCGCCACACGAAACACGGTGCGAGATCGCGGTTAGGGGAGCGTCGACGTTGCCAGGCGTTTTGCTTGCTGCCGAGGGAAAGGCGGCACGGCCACGTCGCGCTCGTCGCGATTAGCGGGTCTGCGCGCTTTGGGAAGGTGCCGCAACGACTTGCCGAAAGAGGAAGCACGGAAGAACGAGGGACTTGGACGTCCCGACAATTGAACGCACTTGCGGCCAGGCCCTTGCTGGCTTCGTTCTTCCGCCTCGAGTAGGCTCGTACGCGGCTCCGGCGCCGAAAGTGGTCCTTGGCACCGACTTCGGTGGACGTGGGAAGTGCCGCGCAAGTACGGCGCGCCTGGCTCCACCTGTTGGCTAAAGTAAGCAGCCGGATCGGCATTTTGGTGTGCGGTGGCAAACCGTGGATGCGAAAAAAGCTTGTGCGATTTCGTGGAACAAAAAGCGGGGGTCCCCCTTTTTATGCGGAGGAGACCGACCCGCCCGCCGTGGTGAACCGCGACGCCACGGTAAAAACGGGAGAGGCTTGTTGATGGGACCGTGCATCCCGCGCTCCACGGAGGCCGGGAGGCGGCCGCCCGAGGAAATGTGTAGCCGTCGAGGCCCGCATCTGCGTGCACTCTTATCCAAATGGGTGTACCGCAGGCATTTTCTGGTTAGGCGGGCCAATGAGAGCGAGCACACAACGATACCTACGGGTCCGGCTTGGAGAACCGGCTTCGACGCCTCCCGAGTATTTATAGAGGGGTGGACCACGAAAGCACTCGCAAGTAGCGGAAGCGAAACGCCGTCCGAAACACACCGTTTGCTCGATTTGCGGCAGCCGAAAAAGGCGCGGCAGAGTTTTGGAGTCCAAGCGTGCGCTGAAAAGCGCCCTTCTTGGCCACTGTTTGGCCGAGTGCCAGAAACGTTTGGTTTTGACTGTACGGAATTGAACAAACACTTTTTCACGACTCTAAGCGGTGGATCACTCGGTTCTCGGGTCGATGAAGAACGCAGCCAGCTGCGAGACTTGGTGTGAATTGCAGGACACACTGAGCACTGATTCTTTGAACGCACATTGCGGCCTTGGGTCTTCCCTTGGCTTCGTCTGTCTGAGGGTCGGATCACATATCAAGAGAGCCTTCGGCGCACAAGGGAACGTGAGCCGTCGAC
>NW_027464671.1:485000-497500 GCF_043290135.1 Rhipicephalus microplus
CCCGGCAGACGCGGTTTTTGCGCCGCCCCGGCTGACGCGGTTTTTGCCGCCCCGGCTGACGCGGTTTTTGCCGCCCCGGCTGACGCAGTTCGGACTTAGCACTTTTTGGCTGAGCCTGGCTGGTGGCCCACTCACTCGATCGCCATGTCTGTTAGCCACAGTTTTCCCGGTGGTGCCGCACCCGGGCTCGCCCCGGCTGACGCAGTTTTCGCGCCGCCCCGGCAGACGCGGTTTTCGCGCCGCCCCGGCTGACGCGGTTTTTGCCGCCCCGGCTGACGCAGTTCGGACTTAGCACTTTTTGGGCTGAGCCTGGCTGGCGGCCCACTCACTCGATCGCCATGTCTGTTTGCCACAGTCTTCCCGGTGGTGCCGCACCCGGGCTCGCCCCGGCAGACGCGTTTTTTTTTTCTTTCGCCCCGGCAGACGTGGTTCCCCCCCCCCTTTTCGCTCGCCCCGGCTGACGAGGTTTTCGCGCCGCCCCGGCTGACGCAGTTTTCGCGCCGCCCCGGCTGACGCGGTTTCGTGCCGCCCCGGCTGACGCGGTTTTCGCGCCGCCCCGGCTGACGCGGTTTTTGCGTCGCCCCGGCTGACACGGTTCGGACTTTGCACTTTTCGGCTGTGCCTGGCTGGCGGCCCACTCACTCGATCGCCATGTCTGTTTGCCACAGTTTTCCCGGTGGTGCCGCACCCGGGCTTGCCCCGGCAGACGCGTTTTTTTTTTTTCTTTCGCCCCGGCTGACGCAGTTTTCGCGCCGCCCCGGCTGACGCGGTTTCGTGCCGCCCCGGCAGACGCGGTTTTTTGCGCCGCCCCGGCTGACGCGGTTTTTGCCGCCCCGGCTGACGCAGTTCGGACTTTGCACTTTTTGGCTGAGCCTGGCTGGCGGCCCACTCACTCGATCGCCATGTCTGTTTGCCACAGTTTTCCCGGTGGTGCCGCACCCGGGCTCGCCCCGGCAGACGCGTTTTTTTTTTCTTTCGCCCCGGCTGACGCAGTTTTCGCGCCGCCCCGGCTGACGCGGTTTCGTGCCGCCCCGGCAGACGCAGTTCGGACTTGGCACTTTTCGGCTGTGCCTGGCTGGCGGCCCACTCACTCGATCGCCATGTCTGTTTGCCACAGTTTTCCCGGTGGTGCCGCACCCGGGCTCGCCCCGGCAGACGCGTTTTTTTTTTCTTTCGCCCCGGCTGACGCAGTTTTCGCGCCGCCCCGGCAGACGCGGTTTTCGCGCCGCCCCGGCAGACGCGGTTTTTTGCGCCGCCCCGGCTGACGCGGTTTTTTGCCGCCCCGGCTGACGCAGTTCGGACTTGGCACTTTTTGGCTGAGCCTGGCTGGCGGCCCACTCACTCGATCGCCATGTCTGTTTGCCACAGTTTTCCCGGTGGTGCCGCACCCGGGCTCGCCCCGGCTGACGCAGTTTTCGCGCCGCCCCGGCTGACGCGGTTTCGTGCCGCCCCGGCAGACGCGGTTTTTGCGCCGCCCCGGCTGACGCGGTTTTTGCCGCCCCGGCTGACGCGGTTTTTGCCGCCCCGGCTGACGCAGTTCGGACTTGGCACTTTTTGGCTGAGCCTGGCTGGTGGCCCACTCACTCGATCGCCATGTCTGTTAGCCACAGTTTTCCCGGTGGTGCCGCACCCGGGCTCGCCCCGGCTGACGCAGTTTTCGCGCCGCCCCGGCAGACGCGGTTTTCGCGCCGCCCCGGCTGACGCGGTTTTTGCCGCCCCGGCTGACGCAGTTCGGACTTAGCACTTTTTGGGCTGAGCCTGGCTGGCGGCCCACTCACTCGATCGCCATGTCTGTTTGCCACAGTCTTCCCGGTGGTGCCGCACCCGGGCTCGCCCCGGCAGACGCGTTTTTTTTTTCTTTCGCCCCGGCAGACGTGGTTCCCCCCCCCCCTTTTCGCTCGCCCCGGCTGACGAGGTTTTCGCGCCGCCCCGGCTGACGCAGTTTTCGCGCCGCCCCGGCTGACGCGGTTTCGCGCCGCCCCGGCAGACGCGGTTTTTTGCGCCGCCCCGGCTGACGCGGTTTTTTGCCGCCCCGGCTGACGCAGTTCGGACTTGGCACTTTTTGGCTGAGCCTGGCTGGCGGCCCACTCACTCGATCGCCATGTCTGTTTGCCACAGTTTTCCCGGTGGTGCCGCACCCGGGCTCGCCCCGGCTGACGCAGTTTTCGCGCCGCCCCGGCTGACGCGGTTTCGTGCCGCCCCGGCAGACGCGGTTTTTGCGCCGCCCCGGCTGACGCGGTTTTTGCCGCCCCGGCTGACGCGGTTTTTGCCGCCCCGGCTGACGCAGTTCGGACTTAGCACTTTTTGGCTGAGCCTGGCTGGTGGCCCACTCACTCGATCGCCATGTCTGTTAGCCACAGTTTTCCCGGTGGTGCCGCACCCGGGCTCGCCCCGGCTGACGCAGTTTTCGCGCCGCCCCGGCAGACGCGGTTTTCGCGCCGCCCCGGCTGACGCGGTTTTTGCCGCCCCGGCTGACGCAGTTCGGACTTAGCACTTTTTGGGCTGAGCCTGGCTGGCGGCCCACTCACTCGATCGCCATGTCTGTTTGCCACAGTCTTCCCGGTGGTGCCGCACCCGGGCTCGCCCCGGCAGACGCGTTTTTTTTTTCTTTCGCCCCGGCAGACGTGGTTCCCCCCCCCCCTTTTCGCTCGCCCCGGCTGACGAGGTTTTCGCGCCGCCCCGGCTGACGCAGTTTTCGCGCCGCCCCGGCTGACGCGGTTTCGTGCCGCCCCGGCTGACGCGGTTTTCGCGCCGCCCCGGCTGACGCGGTTTTTGCGTCGCCCCGGCTGACACGGTTCGGACTTTGCACTTTTCGGCTGTGCCTGGCTGGCGGCCCACTCACTCGATCGCCATGTCTGTTTGCCACAGTTTTCCCGGTGGTGCCGCACCCGGGCTTGCCCCGGCAGACGCGTTTTTTTTTTTTTCTTTCGCCCCGGCTGACGCAGTTTTCGCGCCGCCCCGGCTGACGCGGTTTCGTGCCGCCCCGGCAGACGCGGTTTTTTGCGCCGCCCCGGCTGACGCGGTTTTTGCCGCCCCGGCTGACGCAGTTCGGACTTTGCACTTTTTGGCTGAGCCTGGCTGGCGGCCCACTCACTCGATCGCCATGTCTGTTTGCCACAGTTTTCCCGGTGGTGCCGCACCCGGGCTCGCCCCGGCAGACGCGTTTTTTTTTTCTTTCGCCCCGGCTGACGCAGTTTTCGCGCCGCCCCGGCTGACGCGGTTTCGTGCCGCCCCGGCAGACGCAGTTCGGACTTGGCACTTTTCGGCTGTGCCTGGCTGGCGGCCCACTCACTCGATCGCCATGTCTGTTTGCCACAGTTTTCCCGGTGGTGCCGCACCCGGGCTCGCCCCGGCAGACGCGTTTTTTTTTTCTTTCGCCCCGGCTGACGCAGTTTTCGCGCCGCCCCGGCAGACGCGGTTTTCGCGCCGCCCCGGCAGACGCGGTTTTTTGCGCCGCCCCGGCTGACGCGGTTTTTTGCCGCCCCGGCTGACGCAGTTCGGACTTGGCACTTTTTGGCTGAGCCTGGCTGGCGGCCCACTCACTCGATCGCCATGTCTGTTTGCCACAGTTTTCCCGGTGGTGCCGCACCCGGGCTCGCCCCGGCTGACGCAGTTTTCGCGCCGCCCCGGCTGACGCGGTTTCGTGCCGCCCCGGCAGACGCGGTTTTTGCGCCGCCCCGGCTGACGCGGTTTTTGCCGCCCCGGCTGACGCGGTTTTTGCCGCCCCGGCTGACGCAGTTCGGACTTAGCACTTTTCGGCTGAGCCTGGCTGGTGGCCCACTCACTCGATCGCCATGTCTGTTAGCCACAGTTTTCCCGGTGGTGCCGCACCCGGGCTCGCCCCGGCTGACGCAGTTTTCGCGCCGCCCCGGCAGACGCGGTTTTCGCGCCGCCCCGGCTGACGCGGTTTTTGCCGCCCCGGCTGACACGGTTCGGACTTTGCACTTTTCGGCTGTGCCTGGCTGGCGGCCCACTCACTCGATCGCCATGTCTGTTTGCCACAGTTTTCCCGGTGGTGCCGCACCCGGGCTTGCCCCGGCAGACGCGTTTTTTTTTTTTCTTTCGCCCCGGCTGACGCAGTTTTCGCGCCGCCCCGGCTGACGCGGTTTCGTGCCGCCCCGGCAGACGCGGTTTTTTGCGCCGCCCCGGCTGACGCGGTTTTTGCCGCCCCGGCTGACGCAGTTCGGACTTTGCACTTTTTGGCTGAGCCTGGCTGGCGGCCCACTCACTCGATCGCCATGTCTGTTTGCCACAGTTTTCCCGGTGGTGCCGCACCCGGGCTCGCCCCGGCAGACGCGTTTTTTTTTTCCTTCGCCCCGGCAGACGTGGTTCCCCCCCCCCCCCTCCGTCTTTCTTTTTGTTTTTTTTTTCGCCGCGGCTGAAGTGGATTTTTCGGTGCCTCGACGCCCCGGTAGTCGCGGTTTTTCCGTTTCCGCACGGCCCCGGCTGACGCTGCTCGGTCACAGTCGCCTTTTGTGGTGATTGCAGACTTCTTGAGCGCGGGTGTTTTTTTTTTTGTTGTTGTTGTTGTTTTATTACGCATTCGCTCCAGCAGACGCTGTTTAGACTTTTTGTTTCCTCTTTTATCCTGCGACGAGGTGACGAGGTTTATTCGGTGCCCCGCCGCCCCGGCTGAAGTGATTTTTCCTGTCCCGTGCCGCCCCGGCTGACGCGGTTGGGACTTCGCGTTTGTTCGGCCGCCACGGGTTTTGGCGCACTCGCTCGGTTGCTTGTTGTTGCCACTTGTTGCGAACCCAGGTTTCTTGAGCGAGCGCGGGCGTTTTTTCTTCCTTTCTTTCTTTGTTCTATGTGTTAGCGAATCGGCCTTTAATATCACACGAGGACTCACAACCAACAATTTTCAGTTTGAAGTGTAAATAATCTGCAGGTGTTGACGTAACTGACTTGCCCCGTACCCTTGAGTACATCCATGAAGTTCTCGTAGTACTACTAAATCGCATTATTCCAAGTGGAGAAATTCCCATAAATTTGCAAACCTCTACACGAAAATCGGTGCGCGTGATAAAGTTGAAAATTATCGTCCGATATCAAATGTGCCTTCTATAACACAAATTCTAGGAAAAAAAAAAAACACTTGTTCGCCGTTTTCTGCGCCGTGACTGGCAGCACTCCGGCGAAGCGAAACGGGGTCGATTCGAGCACGATATCGGCGTCTTTCGACGTGCTCGCCGGCGACCGTCGCACGAGTACGTCGCACGAGCGCGTCTGCCGGGGCGCCGTTTGCGAAGCCGACGCAAAAGTGGGAACCGCCGCTCGGATGATCGCCGCTTTCGGCAGAGTGAGTGTTGGCACTCCGGGGAAGCGAAACAGCGTGAATGCGCCCACGAAATCGGCGTATTTTGAAGTGACCGCCGGCGACCGTCGCACGAGTACGGTAAACCGCGTCAGCCGGGGCGTAGTTCGGGACGCCGACGAAAAAGTGGGAAGCGCAACTCGGATCTTCGCCGTTTTTGCAGGAGTGAGTGGCGGCCCTCCTGCGAGACCAAGAAGCATCGATTCGTGCACGAATTCGGCGCCTTTCGACGTGATCGCCGGCGACCGTCGCTCGAGTAGGGCAAACCGCGTCTGCCGGGGCGGGCTTCGGGACGCCGATGCGAAAGTGGGAAACGCTGCTCGGATGTTCGCCGTTTTTGGCCGAGTGAGTGCTGGCACTCGGGCGAAGCCAAACGGGGCCGATTACGGCACGATATCGGCGTCTTTCGACGTGCCCGCCGGCGACCGTCGCACGAGTACGGTAAACCGCGTCAGCCCGGGCGGAGTTCGGGACGCCGATGCGAAAGTGGAGAACGCCGCTCGGATCTTCGCCGTTTTTGGAGGAGTGAGTGGCGGCACTCCGGAGAAGCCAAGGAGCGCCAATTAGCGCACGATATCGGCGTCTTTCGACGCGCTCGCCGGCGACCGTCGCACGAGTAGGGCAAACCGCGTCTGCCGGGGCGGGGTTTACGACGCCGACGCAAAAGTGGGAACCGCCGCTCGGATGTTGGCCGTTTTTGGCAGAGTGAGTGCTGGCACTCCGGCGACGCGAAAGAGCGCGAATGCGCCCACGAAAGTGGCGTATTTGGACGTGCTTGACGGCGACCGCTGCAGGAGTACGAAAAACCACGTCAGCCGGGGCGAGCGACCCACGGCGGTCTGGGTGCTTATCGCTGCTATTATAGGGGCACCCCGGCAGACGCAGAAAAAAAAAAATTTTTTTTCGACCTTCTTTTTTGCTGGTCGAGCTCGGGTAACCCAGGTCGCAATGGGAGCCGCGCACGAAAGCGGCGTCGCGAGACGCGTTCGCGGTCGCTAGTCGCACGAGCTCGGCAACCGCGTCAGCCGGCGCGGAGTTCGGGATGCCGACGGCTAAGTGGGTACCGCTGCTCGGATGTTCGCCGTTTTTGGCCGAGTGAGTGCTGGCACTCCGGTGAAGCCAAGGAGCGCCAATTCGTGCACGATATCGGCGTCTTTCGACGTGCCCGCCGGCCACCGCCGCACGAGTACGGCAAACCGCGTCTGCCGGGGCGGGGTTTGCGACGCGTACGCAATAGTGGGAACCGTCGCTCGGATGTTCGTCGTCTTTGGCCGAGCGAGTGCTGGCACTCCGGCGAAGCGAAACGGGGCCGATTCGGGCACGATATCGGCGTATTTCGACGTGCTCGCCGGCGACCGTCGCACGAGTACGGCAAAGCGCGTCTGCCGGGGCGAGGTTTGCGACGCCGACGAAAAAGTGGGAAGCGCCGCTCGGATCTTCGCCGTTTTTGCAGGAGTGAGTGGCGGCCCTCCTGCGAGACCAAGAAGCATCGACTCGCGCACGATATCGGTGTCTTTCGACGTGCCCGCCGGCCACCGCCGCACGAGTACGGCAAACCGCGTATGCCGGGGCGGGGTTGGCGACGCCGACGCAAAAGTGGGAACCGCCACTAGGATGTTCGCCGTTTTTGGCAGAGTGAGTGCTGGCACTCCGGCGAAGCGAAAGAGCGCGAATGCGCCCACGAAAGTGGCGTGTTTGGACGTGCTTGACGACGACCACCGCAGGAAAACGAAAAACCACGTCAGCCGGGGCGAGCGACCCATGGCGGTCTGGGTGCTTATCGCTGCTATTATAGGGGCACCCCGGCAGACGCAAAAAAAAAAAAAATTTTTTTTTCGACATTCTTTTTTGCTCGTCGACCTCGGGTGACCCAGGTCGCAGTGGGAGCCGCGCACGAAAGCGGCGTCGCGAGACGGCTTCGCGGTCGCTAGTCGCACGAGCTCGGCAACCGCGTCTGCCGGGGCGGAGTTCGGGACGCCGACGGCTAAGTGGGAACCGCCGCTCGGATGTTCGCCGTTTGTGGCCGAGTGAGTGCTGGCACTCCGGCGAAGCCAAACGGGGCCGATTCCGGCACGATATCGGCGTCTTTCTACGTGCTCGCCGGCGACCGTCGCACGAGTACGGCAAAGTGCGTCTGCCGGGGCGGGGTTTGCGACGCGTACGCAATAGTGAGAACCGTCGCTCGGATGTTCGTCGTCTTTCGCCGAGCCAGTGCTGGCACTCCGGCGAAGCCGAACGGAGCCGATTCGGGCACGATATCGGCGTCTTTCCACGTGCTCGCCGGCGACCGTCGCACGAGTACGGTAAACCGCGTCAGCCGGGGCGGAGTTCGGGACGCCGATGCGAAAGTGGGAAGCGCCGCTCGGATCTTCGCCGTTTTTGGAGGAGTCAGTGGCGGCACTCCTGTGAAGCCAAGGTGCGCCAATTCGCGCACGATATCGGCGTCTTTCGACGTGCCCGCCGGCCACCGTCGCACGAGTACGGCAAACCTCGTCTGCCGGGGCGGGGTTTGCGACGCCGACGCAAAAGTGGGAACCGCCGCTCGGATGTTCGCCGTTTTTGGCAGAGTGAGTGCTGGCACTCCGGCGAAGCGAAAGAGCGTGAATGCGCCCACGAAAGTAGCGTATTTGGACGTGCTTGACGGCGACCGCCGCAGGAGTACGAAAAACCACGTCAGCCGGGGCGAGCGACCCACGGCGGTCTGGGTGCTTATCGCTGCTATTATAGGGGCACCCCGGCAGACGCAGAAAGAAAAAAAAAATGGGGACATGGCGTGCGTCACCGTGCGGCTTCGCAGCGTTGCCGAAGTCGCCGAGCCCTTCGACTGAGCCGAACGGCGGACAGGGAACGTTGGTCGGCCGTTCTAACCTGTCGGTGCCACGCCGAGACGTCGTTAAGGAAAACCGCGTCGTGGGCCTCTACGACGCCGTCGATTCGTTGTACGTTTGGTGTCCAGCGTGTCGGCGGCGAGTAGCGGACACGTCGTTCACGACTTCGGTCTTTCGCAGTCGACGCGAACTTGCGGAGAGTCGTGGTGCCTCACGTTTTCGGCAGAAACCGCGGCGGAATTTTCCCGTGCGTGCGCGCACGACCTCGGTGCTGTGCCGTCAGCGTAGTGTTGCACAAACTCGTGGCCTACCCAAGGTGCGGTACGTTTGCGGCCGTATCCTCGGTGGCAATTTCGTGAGTAGGGTCGCAAATTCTACGACCTCGGCGGGTTTGAGAGCGACGTAGACTTGTGGCACGCTCAACGTGCCACACGTTTCGGGGCACACCCGCGGTGAAATTTTCTCGAGTACGCTCGTATTAGTGCCCAAGGAGGTCTGGGTACTTATCGCTGCTATTATGTGGGGGTTCTCGTGAGCGGCGTACGCGAAAGCGACCGGGTGTCTGATATGCGGCGGGCTTCGGCCTCGTCAAGCGTGTCCTCGGGTCTGCTCCAGGGGAATCCACGGCAGTCGTCTGCAGCCTCATCCGCTTGATGCGTTAGGGGCTGGTTGTCGGACGGTGCCGTTTTACCACGATATCGAGGTGTGTTCCGTGTCGTCCTCGGGCGATTCAGATGCGAAAGCGCCGAAGACGCGGGCGTGACCCGTCGTCTGGCGGCTTTGCGGTCTCGGCTCCGTTGCTAGTTCCGGCCGGTCCACCGACAGTGCAGCGGGCTTGGGCAACCCGCACGGCGCGACCGAGTCGATGCAACGAAAAAGAGCGAGCATGAACGTGCTTCTTGCCGCACGGCTCCCACTCGTCTTTCGGGAAGGTTGTGCCGTAGCGAGCTCGAACGCCGTCATCTCGGAGTGCAAAATAAGCGTGTTGGGGCGCCTGAAGGTGGCCTCCGCCGCACACAGACTGCGTCCGGCCCGCCGAAGGCGAGGACGGACGCGCAGTCGAACGATTACCTGGTTGATCCTGCCAGTAATCATATGCTTGTCTCAAAGATTAAGCCATGCATGTCTAAGTACATGCCGAAATAAGGCGAAACCGCGAATGGCTCATTAAATCAGTTATGGTTCCTTAGATCGTTTCTTCCTACTTGGATAACTGTGGCAATTCTAGAGCTAATACATGCAGTGAGCCTGGAGCCCTTTGGGTAACGGGTGCTTTTATTAGACCAAGATCGATCGGGTTTCGGCCCGTATTGTGTGGTGACTCTGGATAACTTTGTGCTGATCGCATGGCCACGAGCCGGCGACGTTTCTTTCAAGTGTCTGCCTTATCAACTTTCGATGGTAGGTTACTTGCTTACCATGGTTGTTACGGGTAACGGAGAATCAGGGTTCGATTCCGGAGAGGGAGCCTGAGAAACGGCTACCACATCCAAGGAAGGCAGCAGGCGCGCAAATTACCCACTCCCGGCACGGGGAGGTAGTGACGAAAAATAACAATACGGGACTCTTTTGAGGCCCCGTAATTGAAATGAGTACACTCTAAATCCTTTAACGAGGATCAATTGGAGGGCAAGTCTGGTGCCAGCAGCCGCGGTAATTCCAGCTCCAATAGCGTATACTAAAGCTGCTGCGGTTAAAAAGCTCGTAGTTGGATCTCAGTTCCAGACGAGTAGTGCATCTACCCGATGCGACGGCTCGGACTGAACATCATGCCGGTTCTTTCTTGGTGCACTTCATTGTGTGCCTCGAGATGGCCGGTGCTTTTACTTTGAAAAAATTAGAGTGCTCAACGCAGGCGAGTCGCCTGAATAAACTTGCATGGAATAATAGAACAAGACCTCGTTTCTGTTCTGTTGGTTTTTGGAATACGAGGTAATGATTAAGAGGGACGGACGGGGGCATTCGTATTGCGGCGCTAGAGGTGAAATTCTTGGACCGTCGCAAGACGAACTACTGCGAAAGCATTTGCCAAGAATGTTTTCATTGATCAAGAACGAAAGTCAGAGGTTCGAAGGCGATCAGATACCGCCCTAGTTCTGACCATAAACGATGCCAACCAGCGATCCGCCTGAGTTACTCAAATGACTCGGCGGGCAGCTTCCGGGAAACCAAAGTATTTGGGTTCCGGGGGAAGTATGGTTGCAAAGCTGAAACTTCAAGGAATTGACGGAAGGGCACCACCAGGAGTGGAGCCTGCGGCTTAATTTGACTCAACACGGGAAAACTTACCCGGCCCGGACACTGGGAGGATTGACAGATTGAGAGCTCTTTCTTGATTCGGTGGATGGTGGTGCATGGCTGTTCTTAGTTGGTGGAGCGATTTGTCTGGTTAATTCCGATAACGAACGAGACTCTAGCCTATTAAATAGGTGCGGGGTTCCCAGCACCTTACAACCTTCTTAGAGGGACAAGCGGCTCCTAGCCGCACGAAACAGAGCAATAACAGGTCTGTGATGCCCTTAGATGTCCGGGGCCGCACGCGCGCTACACTGAAGGAAGCAGCGTGTCTTTATCCCTGTCTGAAAAGACTGGGTAACCCGTGGAACTTCTTTCGTGATTGGGATAGGGGCTTGCAATTGTTCCCCTTGAACGAGGAATTCCCAGTAAGCGCGAGTCATAAGCTCGCGTTGATTACGTCCCTGCCCTTTGTACACACCGCCCGTCGCTACTACCGATTGAATGATTTAGTGAGGTCTTCGGACCGATGTCCGGCGCGGCCTTTCGGTTGCGCCGGTCTGTTGGAAAGATGACCAAACTTGATCATTTAGAGGAAGTAAAAGTCGTAACAAGGTTTCCGTAGGTGAACCTGCGGAAGGATCATTAACGGATTGTGAAGGGTGAGCGCCTCGGCTGCGTCTGCGCCCGACACTTTCTGCCGCTGACCCCGTTTGGACGCGGGGTCGGCTTTTCCCCACGGGGCTGCCTGAATGTGGAGCGGCACCCCGTGACAAATTGTTGCGCCCAGCGGACGCCAACACCGCGACCTTGGACGGTCGGCCAGGTGGCGGACGCGGGTACAAACGGCGCAACGCACTCATAGGTCGGCTTTCGACCCGCCACTGCACCGTGGCTCGAAGCGCTCGAAATGCGCGACCCGACCGCTGCGGGACCGCCTAGTACTGTAAACAGGAGCGGCGGAGCGCGAACGGCGAGTCGTGGTTACGTCGGTAGAAGGCGAGGCTGCGCGTTCCCGAAACGCCAGCCGAGTGCCCTCCCGACCGTTCGAGCGTGCAAGAACGAGACCCGACAATCGCGCGGCGACTGCCAAGTACGAGAGGAACGGCACAAGCGTCGGCGGTCGGTCAAGGAACTGGCGATGTGACGGGTCCGCTGTGCACCAGTGCATACCGTCCCGCCGTCCGCGGCAAGCGCCTCCGCGTCCTCGGGTGACGGAGGCTGCCGGTCGGTTCTTGCAGGCGAGGGATCTCGCTGGCACCGGTTCGCGTTGACGCGCGGCCGGTCATGGCACGGCGATGCGACGGCCGAGGTGCGCAGTACTCGATGGAGGAACCGCACGCTCCGATGACCGTCCCGCCCTCCGCGGCGTATGCGTACCGACCGTAATGGTTGCAGCAGCGCCGGCCGGCTTTTGAATTCGCCACACGAAACACGGTGCGAGATCGCGGTTAGGGGAGCGTCGACGTTGCCAGGCGTTTTGCTTGCTGCCGAGGGAAAGGCGGCACGGCCACGTCGCGCTCGTCGCGATTAGCGGGTCTGCGCGCTTTGGGAAGGTGCCGCAACGACTTGCCGAAAGAGGAAGCACGGAAGAACGAGGGACTTGGACGTCCCGACAATTGAACGCACTTGCGGCCAGGCCCTTGCTGGCTTCGTTCTTCCGCCTCGAGTAGGCTCGTACGCGGCTCCGGCGCCGAAAGTGGTCCTTGGCACCGACTTCGGTGGACGTGGGAAGTGCCGCGCAAGTACGGCGCGCCTGGCTCCACCTGTTGGCTAAAGTAAGCAGCCGGATCGGCATTTTGGTGTGCGGTGGCAAACCGTGGATGCGAAAAAAGCTTGTGCGATTTCGTGGAACAAAAAGCGGGGGTCCCCCTTTTTATGCGGAGGAGACCGACCCGCCCGCCGTGGTGAACCGCGACGCCACGGTAAAAACGGGAGAGGCTTGTTGATGGGACCGTGCATCCCGCGCTCCACGGAGGCCGGGAGGCGGCCGCCCGAGGAAATGTGTAGCCGTCGAGGCCCGCATCTGCGTGCACTCTTATCCAAATGGGTGTACCGCAGGCATTTTCTGGTTAGGCGGGCCAATGAGAGCGAGCACACAACGATACCTACGGGTCCGGCTT
>NW_027464671.1:505000-520000 GCF_043290135.1 Rhipicephalus microplus
CTGACGCAGTTCGGACTTAGCACTTTTCGGCTGTGCCTGGCTGGCGGCCCACTCACTCGATCGCCATGTCTGTTTGCCACAGTTTTCCCGGTGGTGCTGCACCCGGGCTCGCCCCGGCTGACGCAGTTTTCGCGCCGCCCCGGCTGACGCGGTTTCGTGCCGCCCCGGCAGACGCGGTTTTCGCGCCGCCCCGGCTGACGCGGTTTCGTGCCGCCCCGGCAGACGCAGTTCGGACTTAGCACTTTTCGGCTGTGCCTGGCTGGCGGCCCACTCACTCGATCGCCATGTCTGTTTGCCACAGTTTTCCCGGTGGTGCCGCACCCGGGCTCGCCCCGGCAGACGCGTTTTTTTTTTCTTTCGCCCCGGCTGACGCAGTTTTCGCGCCGCCCCGGCTGACGCGGTTTCGGGCCGCCCCGGCAGACGCAGTTCGGACTTGGCACTTTTCGGCTGTGCCTGGCTGGCGGCCCACTCACTCGATCGCCATGTCTGTTTGCCACAGTTTTCCCGGTGGTGCCGCACCCGGGCTCGCCCCGGCAGACGCGTTTTTTTTTTCTTTCGCCCCGGCTGACGCAGTTTTCGCGCCGCCCCGGCAGACGCGGTTTTCGCGCCGCCCCGGCAGACGCGGTTTTTTGCGCCGCCCCGGCTGACGCGGTTTTTTGCCGCCCCGGCTGACGCAGTTCGGACTTGGCACTTTTTGGCTGAGCCTGGCTGGCGGCCCACTCACTCGATCGCCATGTCTGTTTGCCACAGTTTTCCCGGTGGTGCCGCACCCGGGCTCGCCCCGGCTGACGCAGTTTTCGCGCCGCCCCGGCTGACGCGGTTTCGTGCCGCCCTGGCAGACGCGGTTTTTGCGCCGCCCCGGCTGACGCGGTTTTTGCCGCCCCGGCTGACGCGGTTTTTGCCGCCCCGGCTGACGCAGTTCGGACTTAGCACTTTTTGGCTGAGCCTGGCTGGTGGCCCACTCACTCGATCGCCATGTCTGTTAGCCACAGTTTTCCCGGTGGTGCCGCACCCGGGCTCGCCCCGGCTGACGCAGTTTTCGCGCCGCCCCGGCAGACGCGGTTTTCGCGCCGCCCCGGCTGACGCGGTTTTTGCCGCCCCGGCTGACGCAGTTCGGACTTAGCACTTTTTGGGCTGAGCCTGGCTGGCGGCCCACTCACTCGATCGCCATGTCTGTTTGCCACAGTCTTCCCGGTGGTGCCGCACCCGGGCTCGCCCCGGCAGACGCGTTTTTTTTTTCTTTCGCCCCGGCAGACGTGGTTCCCCCCCCCCCTTTTCGCTCGCCCCGGCTGACGAGGTTTTCGCGCCGCCCCGGCTGACGCAGTTTTCGCGCCGCCCCGGCTGACGCGGTTTCGTGCCGCCCCGGCTGACGCGGTTTTCGCGCCGCCCCGGCTGACGCGGTTTTTGCGTCGCCCCGGCTGACACGGTTCGGACTTTGCACTTTTCGGCTGTGCCTGGCTGGCGGCCCACTCACTCGATCGCCATGTCTGTTTGCCACAGTTTTCCCGGTGGTGCCGCACCCGGGCTTGCCCCGGCAGACGCGTTTTTTTTTTCTTTCGCCCCGGCTGACGCAGTTTTCGCGCCGCCCCGGCTGACGCGGTTTCGTGCCGCCCCGGCAGACGCGGTTTTTTGCGCCGCCCCGGCTGACGCGGTTTTTGCCGCCCCGGCTGACGCAGTTCGGACTTTGCACTTTTTGGCTGAGCCTGGCTGGCGGCCCACTCACTCGATCGCCATGTCTGTTTGCCACAGTTTTCCCGGTGGTGCCGCACCCGGGCTCGCCCCGGCAGACGCGTTTTTTTTTTTCTTTCGCCCCGGCTGACGCAGTTTTCGCGCCGCCCCGGCTGACGCGGTTTCGTGCCGCCCCGGCAGACGCAGTTCGGACTTGGCACTTTTCGGCTGTGCCTGGCTGGCGGCCCACTCACTCGATCGCCATGTCTGTTTGCCACAGTTTTCCCGGTGGTGCCGCACCCGGGCTCGCCCCGGCAGACGCGTTTTTTTTTCTTTCGCCCCGGCTGACGCAGTTTTCGCGCCGCCCCGGCAGACGCGGTTTTCGCGCCGCCCCGGCAGACGCGGTTTTTTGCGCCGCCCCGGCTGACGCGGTTTTTTGCCGCCCCGGCTGACGCAGTTCGGACTTGGCACTTTTTGGCTGAGCCTGGCTGGCGGCCCACTCACTCGATCGCCATGTCTGTTTGCCACAGTTTTCCCGGTGGTGCCGCACCCGGGCTCGCCCCGGCTGACGCAGTTTTCGCGCCGCCCCGGCTGACGCGGTTTCGTGCCGCCCCGGCAGACGCGGTTTTTGCGCCGCCCCGGCTGACGCGGTTTTTGCCGCCCCGGCTGACGCGGTTTTTGCCGCCCCGGCTGACGCAGTTCGGACTTGGCACTTTTTGGCTGAGCCTGGCTGGTGGCCCACTCACTCGATCGCCATGTCTGTTAGCCACAGTTTTCCCGGTGGTGCCGCACCCGGGCTCGCCCCGGCTGACGCAGTTTTCGCGCCGCCCCGGCAGACGCGGTTTTCGCGCCGCCCCGGCTGACGCGGTTTTTGCCGCCCCGGCTGACGCAGTTCGGACTTAGCACTTTTTGGGCTGAGCCTGGCTGGCGGCCCACTCACTCGATCGCCATGTCTGTTTGCCACAGTCTTCCCGGTGGTGCCGCACCCGGGCTCGCCCCGGCAGACGCGTTTTTTTTTTCTTTCGCCCCGGCAGACGTGGTTCCCCCCCCCCTTTTCGCTCGCCCCGGCTGACGAGGTTTTCGCGCCGCCCCGGCTGACGCAGTTTTCGCGCCGCCCCGGCTGACGCGGTTTCGCGCCGCCCCGGCAGACGCGGTTTTTTGCGCCGCCCCGGCTGACGCGGTTTTTTGCCGCCCCGGCTGACGCAGTTCGGACTTGGCACTTTTTGGCTGAGCCTGGCTGGCGGCCCACTCACTCGATCGCCATGTCTGTTTGCCACAGTTTTCCCGGTGGTGCCGCACCCGGGCTCGCCCCGGCTGACGCAGTTTTCGCGCCGCCCCGGCTGACGCGGTTTCGTGCCGCCCCGGCAGACGCGGTTTTTGCGCCGCCCCGGCTGACGCGGTTTTTGCCGCCCCGGCTGACGCGGTTTTTGCCGCCCCGGCTGACGCAGTTCGGACTTAGCACTTTTTGGCTGAGCCTGGCTGGTGGCCCACTCACTCGATCGCCATGTCTGTTAGCCACAGTTTTCCCGGTGGTGCCGCACCCGGGCTCGCCCCGGCTGACGCAGTTTTCGCGCCGCCCCGGCAGACGCGGTTTTCGCGCCGCCCCGGCTGACGCGGTTTTTGCCGCCCCGGCTGACGCAGTTCGGACTTAGCACTTTTTGGGCTGAGCCTGGCTGGCGGCCCACTCACTCGATCGCCATGTCTGTTTGCCACAGTCTTCCCGGTGGTGCCGCACCCGGGCTCGCCCCGGCAGACGCGTTTTTTTTTTCTTTCGCCCCGGCAGACGTGGTTCCCCCCCCCCTTTTCGCTCGCCCCGGCTGACGAGGTTTTCGCGCCGCCCCGGCTGACGCAGTTTTCGCGCCGCCCCGGCTGACGCGGTTTCGTGCCGCCCCGGCTGACGCGGTTTTCGCGCCGCCCCGGCTGACGCGGTTTTTGCGTCGCCCCGGCTGACACGGTTCGGACTTTGCACTTTTCGGCTGTGTCTGGCTGGCGGCCCACTCACTCGATCGCCATGTCTGTTTGCCACAGTTTTCCCGGTGGTGCCGCACCCGGGCTTGCCCCGGCAGACGCGTTTTTTTTTTTTTTCTTTCGCCCCGGCTGACGCAGTTTTCGCGCCGCCCCGGCTGACGCGGTTTCGTGCCGCCCCGGCAGACGCGGTTTTTTGCGCCGCCCCGGCTGACGCGGTTTTTGCCGCCCCGGCTGACGCAGTTCGGACTTTGCACTTTTTGGCTGAGCCTGGCTGGCGGCCCACTCACTCGATCGCCATGTCTGTTTGCCACAGTTTTCCCGGTGGTGCCGCACCCGGGCTCGCCCCGGCAGACGCGTTTTTTTTTTCTTTCGCCCCGGCTGACGCAGTTTTCGCGCCGCCCCGGCTGACGCGGTTTCGTGCCGCCCCGGCAGACGCAGTTCGGACTTGGCACTTTTCGGCTGTGCCTGGCTGGCGGCCCACTCACTCGATCGCCATGTCTGTTTGCCACAGTTTTCCCGGTGGTGCCGCACCCGGGCTCGCCCCGGCAGACGCGTTTTTTTTTCTTTCGCCCCGGCTGACGCAGTTTTCGCGCCGCCCCGGCAGACGCGGTTTTCGCGCCGCCCCGGCAGACGCGGTTTTTTGCGCCGCCCCGGCTGACGCGGTTTTTTGCCGCCCCGGCTTACGCAGTTCGGACTTGGCACTTTTTGGCTGAGCCTGGCTGGCGGCCCACTCACTCGATCGCCATGTCTGTTTGCCACAGTTTTCCCGGTGGTGCCGCACCCGGGCTCGCCCCGGCTGACGCAGTTTTCGCGCCGCCCCGGCTGACGCGGTTTCGTGCCGCCCCGGCAGACGCGGTTTTTGCGCCGCCCCGGCTGACGCGGTTTTTGCCGCCCCGGCTGACGCGGTTTTTGCCGCCCCGGCTGACGCAGTTCGGACTTAGCACTTTTCGGCTGAGCCTGGCTGGTGGCCCACTCACTCGATCGCCATGTCTGTTAGCCACAGTTTTCCCGGTGGTGCCGCACCCGGGCTCGCCCCGGCTGACGCAGTTTTCGCGCCGCCCCGGCAGACGCGGTTTTCGCGCCGCCCCGGCTGACGCGGTTTTTGCCGCCCCGGCTGACACGGTTCGGACTTTGCACTTTTCGGCTGTGCCTGGCTGGCGGCCCACTCACTCGATCGCCATGTCTGTTTGCCACAGTTTTCCCGGTGGTGCCGCACCCGGGCTTGCCCCGGCAGACGCGTTTTTTTTTTTTCTTTCGCCCCGGCTGACGCAGTTTTCGCGCCGCCCCGGCTGACGCGGTTTCGTGCCGCCCCGGCAGACGCGGTTTTTTGCGCCGCCCCGGCTGACGCGGTTTTTGCCGCCCCGGCTGACGCAGTTCGGACTTTGCACTTTTTGGCTGAGCCTGGCTGGCGGCCCACTCACTCGATCGCCATGTCTGTTTGCCACAGTTTTCCCGGTGGTGCCGCACCCGGGCTCGCCCCGGCAGACGCGTTTTTTTTTTCCTTCGCCCCGGCAGACGTGGTTCCCCCCCCCCCCTCCGTCTTTCTTTTTGTTTTTTTTTTCGCCGCGGCTGAAGTGGATTTTTCGGTGCCTCGACGCCCCGGTAGTCGCGGTTTTTCCGTTTCCGCACGGCCCCGGCTGACGCTGCTCGGTCACAGTCGCCTTTTGTGGTGATTGCAGACTTCTTGAGCGCGGGTGTTTTTTTTTTGTTGTTGTTGTTGTTTTATTACGCATTCGCTCCAGCAGACGCTGTTTAGACTTTTTGTTTCCTCTTTTATCCTGCGACGAGGTGACGAGGTTTATTCGGTGCCCCGCCGCCCCGGCTGAAGTGATTTTTCCTGTCCCGTGCCGCCCCGGCTGACGCGGTTGGGACTTCGCGTTTGTTCGGCCGCCACGGGTTTTGGCGCACTCGCTCGGTTGCTTGTTGTTGCCACTTGTTGCGAACCCAGGTTTCTTGAGCGAGCGCGGGCGTTTTTTCTTCCTTTCTTTCTTTGTTCTATGTGTTAGCGAATCGGCCTTTAATATCACACGAGGACTCACAACCAACAATTTTCAGTTTGAAGTGTAAATAATCTGCAGGTGTTGACGTAACTGACTTGCCCCGTACCCTTGAGTACATCCATGAAGTTCTCGTAGTACTACTAAATCGCATTATTCCAAGTGGAGAAATTCCCATAAATTTGCAAACCTCTACACGAAAATCGGTGCGCGTGATAAAGTTGAAAATTATCGTCCGATATCAAATGTGCCTTCTATAACACAAATTCTAGGAAAAAAAAAAAACACTTGTTCGCCGTTTTCTGCGCCGTGACTGGCAGCACTCCGGCGAAGCGAAACGGGGTCGATTCGAGCACGATATCGGCGTCTTTCGACGTGCTCGCCGGCGACCGTCGCACGAGTACGTCGCACGAGCGCGTCTGCCGGGGCGCCGTTTGCGAAGCCGACGCAAAAGTGGGAACCGCCGCTCGGATGATCGCCGCTTTCGGCAGAGTGAGTGTTGGCACTCCGGGGAAGCGAAACAGCGTGAATGCGCCCACGAAATCGGCGTATTTTGAAGTGACCGCCGGCGACCGTCGCACGAGTACGGTAAACCGCGTCAGCCGGGGCGTAGTTCGGGACGCCGACGAAAAAGTGGGAAGCGCAACTCGGATCTTCGCCGTTTTTGCAGGAGTGAGTGGCGGCCCTCCTGCGAGACCAAGAAGCATCGATTCGTGCACGAATTCGGCGCCTTTCGACGTGATCGCCGGCGACCGTCGCTCGAGTAGGGCAAACCGCGTCTGCCGGGGCGGGCTTCGGGACGCCGATGCGAAAGTGGGAAACGCTGCTCGGATGTTCGCCGTTTTTGGCCGAGTGAGTGCTGGCACTCGGGCGAAGCCAAACGGGGCCGATTACGGCACGATATCGGCGTCTTTCGACGTGCCCGCCGGCGACCGTCGCACGAGTACGGTAAACCGCGTCAGCCCGGGCGGAGTTCGGGACGCCGATGCGAAAGTGGAGAACGCCGCTCGGATCTTCGCCGTTTTTGGAGGAGTGAGTGGCGGCACTCCGGAGAAGCCAAGGAGCGCCAATTAGCGCACGATATCGGCGTCTTTCGACGCGCTCGCCGGCGACCGTCGCACGAGTAGGGCAAACCGCGTCTGCCGGGGCGGGGTTTACGACGCCGACGCAAAAGTGGGAACCGCCGCTCGGATGTTGGCCGTTTTTGGCAGAGTGAGTGCTGGCACTCCGGCGACGCGAAAGAGCGCGAATGCGCCCACGAAAGTGGCGTATTTGGACGTGCTTGACGGCGACCGCTGCAGGAGTACGAAAAACCACGTCAGCCGGGGCGAGCGACCCACGGCGGTCTGGGTGCTTATCGCTGCTATTATAGGGGCACCCCGGCAGACGCAGAAAAAAAAAAAATTTTTTTTCGACCTTCTTTTTTGCTGGTCGAGCTCGGGTAACCCAGGTCGCAATGGGAGCCGCGCACGAAAGCGGCGTCGCGAGACGCGTTCGCGGTCGCTAGTCGCACGAGCTCGGCAACCGCGTCAGCCGGCGCGGAGTTCGGGATGCCGACGGCTAAGTGGGTACCGCTGCTCGGATGTTCGCCGTTTTTGGCCGAGTGAGTGCTGGCACTCCGGTGAAGCCAAGGAGCGCCAATTCGTGCACGATATCGGCGTCTTTCGACGTGCCCGCCGGCCACCGCCGCACGAGTACGGCAAACCGCGTCTGCCGGGGCGGGGTTTGCGACGCGTACGCAATAGTGGGAACCGTCGCTCGGATGTTCGTCGTCTTTGGCCGAGCGAGTGCTGGCACTCCGGCGAAGCGAAACGGGGCCGATTCGGGCACGATATCGGCGTATTTCGACGTGCTCGCCGGCGACCGTCGCACGAGTACGGCAAAGCGCGTCTGCCGGGGCGAGGTTTGCGACGCCGACGAAAAAGTGGGAAGCGCCGCTCGGATCTTCGCCGTTTTTGCAGGAGTGAGTGGCGGCCCTCCTGCGAGACCAAGAAGCATCGACTCGCGCACGATATCGGTGTCTTTCGACGTGCCCGCCGGCCACCGCCGCACTAGTACGGCAAACCGCGTATGCCGGGGCGGGGTTGGCGACGCCGACGCAAAAGTGGGAACCGCCACTAGGATGTTCGCCGTTTTTGGCAGAGTGAGTGCTGGCACTCCGGCGAAGCGAAAGAGCGCGAATGCGCCCACGAAAGTGGCGTGTTTGGACGTGCTTGACGACGACCACCGCAGGAAAACGAAAAACCACGTCAGCCGGGGCGAGCGACCCATGGCGGTCTGGGTGCTTATCGCTGCTATTATAGGGGCACCCCGGCAGACGCAAAAAAAAAAAATTTTTTTTTCGACATTCTTTTTTGCTCGTCGACCTCGGGTGACCCAGGTCGCAGTGGGAGCCGCGCACGAAAGCGGCGTCGCGAGACGGCTTCGCGGTCGCTAGTCGCACGAGCTCGGCAACCGCGTCTGCCGGGGCGGAGTTCGGGACGCCGACGGCTAAGTGGGAACCGCCGCTCGGATGTTCGCCGTTTGTGGCCGAGTGAGTGCTGGCACTCCGGCGAAGCCAAACGGGGCCGATTCCGGCACGATATCGGCGTCTTTCTACGTGCTCGCCGGCGACCGTCGCACGAGTACGGCAAAGTGCGTCTGCCGGGGCGGGGTTTGCGACGCGTACGCAATAGTGAGAACCGTCGCTCGGATGTTCGTCGTCTTTCGCCGAGCCAGTGCTGGCACTCCGGCGAAGCCGAACGGAGCCGATTCGGGCACGATATCGGCGTCTTTCCACGTGCTCGCCGGCGACCGTCGCACGAGTACGGTAAACCGCGTCAGCCGGGGCGGAGTTCGGGACGCCGATGCGAAAGTGGGAAGCGCCGCTCGGATCTTCGCCGTTTTTGGAGGAGTCAGTGGCGGCACTCCTGTGAAGCCAAGGTGCGCCAATTCGCGCACGATATCGGCGTCTTTCGACGTGCCCGCCGGCCACCGTCGCACGAGTACGGCAAACCTCGTCTGCCGGGGCGGGGTTTGCGACGCCGACGCAAAAGTGGGAACCGCCGCTCGGATGTTCGCCGTTTTTGGCAGAGTGAGTGCTGGCACTCCGGCGAAGCGAAAGAGCGTGAATGCGCCCACGAAAGTAGCGTATTTGGACGTGCTTGACGGCGACCGCCGCAGGAGTACGAAAAACCACGTCAGCCGGGGCGAGCGACCCACGGCGGTCTGGGTGCTTATCGCTGCTATTATAGGGGCACCCCGGCAGACGCAGAAAGAAAAAAAAAATGGGGACATGGCGTGCGTCACCGTGCGGCTTCGCAGCGTTGCCGAAGTCGCCGAGCCCTTCGACTGAGCCGAACGGCGGACAGGGAACGTTGGTCGGCCGTTCTAACCTGTCGGTGCCACGCCGAGACGTCGTTAAGGAAAACCGCGTCGTGGGCCTCTACGACGCCGTCGATTCGTTGTACGTTTGGTGTCCAGCGTGTCGGCGGCGAGTAGCGGACACGTCGTTCACGACTTCGGTCTTTCGCAGTCGACGCGAACTTGCGGAGAGTCGTGGTGCCTCACGTTTTCGGCAGAAACCGCGGCGGAATTTTCCCGTGCGTGCGCGCACGACCTCGGTGCTGTGCCGTCAGCGTAGTGTTGCACAAACTCGTGGCCTACCCAAGGTGCGGTACGTTTGCGGCCGTATCCTCGGTGGCAATTTCGTGAGTAGGGTCGCAAATTCTACGACCTCGGCGGGTTTGAGAGCGACGTAGACTTGTGGCACGCTCAACGTGCCACACGTTTCGGGGCACACCCGCGGTGAAATTTTCTCGAGTACGCTCGTATTAGTGCCCAAGGAGGTCTGGGTACTTATCGCTGCTATTATGTGGGGGTTCTCGTGAGCGGCGTACGCGAAAGCGACCGGGTGTCTGATATGCGGCGGGCTTCGGCCTCGTCAAGCGTGTCCTCGGGTCTGCTCCAGGGGAATCCACGGCAGTCGTCTGCAGCCTCATCCGCTTGATGCGTTAGGGGCTGGTTGTCGGACGGTGCCGTTTTACCACGATATCGAGGTGTGTTCCGTGTCGTCCTCGGGCGATTCAGATGCGAAAGCGCCGAAGACGCGGGCGTGACCCGTCGTCTGGCGGCTTTGCGGTCTCGGCTCCGTTGCTAGTTCCGGCCGGTCCACCGACAGTGCAGCGGGCTTGGGCAACCCGCACGGCGCGACCGAGTCGATGCAACGAAAAAGAGCGAGCATGAACGTGCTTCTTGCCGCACGGCTCCCACTCGTCTTTCGGGAAGGTTGTGCCGTAGCGAGCTCGAACGCCGTCATCTCGGAGTGCAAAATAAGCGTGTTGGGGCGCCTGAAGGTGGCCTCCGCCGCACACAGACTGCGTCCGGCCCGCCGAAGGCGAGGACGGACGCGCAGTCGAACGATTACCTGGTTGATCCTGCCAGTAATCATATGCTTGTCTCAAAGATTAAGCCATGCATGTCTAAGTACATGCCGAAATAAGGCGAAACCGCGAATGGCTCATTAAATCAGTTATGGTTCCTTAGATCGTTTCTTCCTACTTGGATAACTGTGGCAATTCTAGAGCTAATACATGCAGTGAGCCTGGAGCCCTTTGGGTAACGGGTGCTTTTATTAGACCAAGATCGATCGGGTTTCGGCCCGTATTGTGTGGTGACTCTGGATAACTTTGTGCTGATCGCATGGCCACGAGCCGGCGACGTTTCTTTCAAGTGTCTGCCTTATCAACTTTCGATGGTAGGTTACTTGCTTACCATGGTTGTTACGGGTAACGGAGAATCAGGGTTCGATTCCGGAGAGGGAGCCTGAGAAACGGCTACCACATCCAAGGAAGGCAGCAGGCGCGCAAATTACCCACTCCCGGCACGGGGAGGTAGTGACGAAAAATAACAATACGGGACTCTTTTGAGGCCCCGTAATTGAAATGAGTACACTCTAAATCCTTTAACGAGGATCAATTGGAGGGCAAGTCTGGTGCCAGCAGCCGCGGTAATTCCAGCTCCAATAGCGTATACTAAAGCTGCTGCGGTTAAAAAGCTCGTAGTTGGATCTCAGTTCCAGACGAGTAGTGCATCTACCCGATGCGACGGCTCGGACTGAACATCATGCCGGTTCTTTCTTGGTGCACTTCATTGTGTGCCTCGAGATGGCCGGTGCTTTTACTTTGAAAAAATTAGAGTGCTCAACGCAGGCGAGTCGCCTGAATAAACTTGCATGGAATAATAGAACAAGACCTCGTTTCTGTTCTGTTGGTTTTTGGAATACGAGGTAATGATTAAGAGGGACGGACGGGGGCATTCGTATTGCGGCGCTAGAGGTGAAATTCTTGGACCGTCGCAAGACGAACTACTGCGAAAGCATTTGCCAAGAATGTTTTCATTGATCAAGAACGAAAGTCAGAGGTTCGAAGGCGATCAGATACCGCCCTAGTTCTGACCATAAACGATGCCAACCAGCGATCCGCCTGAGTTACTCAAATGACTCGGCGGGCAGCTTCCGGGAAACCAAAGTATTTGGGTTCCGGGGGAAGTATGGTTGCAAAGCTGAAACTTAAAGGAATTGACGGAAGGGCACCACCAGGAGTGGAGCCTGCGGCTTAATTTGACTCAACACGGGAAAACTTACCCGGCCCGGACACTGGGAGGATGGACAGATTGAGAGCTCTTTCTTGATTCGGTGGATGGTGGTGCATGGCCGTTCTTAGTTGGTGGAGCGATTTGTCTGGTTAATTCCGATAACGAACGAGACTCTAGCCTATTAAATAGGTGCGGGGTTCCCAGCACCTTACAACCTTCTTAGAGGGACAAGCGGCTCCTAGCCGCACGAAACAGAGCAATAACAGGTCTGTGATGCCCTTAGATGTCCGGGGCCGCACGCGCGCTACACTGAAGGAAGCAGCGTGTCTTTATCCCTGTCTGAAAAGACTGGGTAACCCGTGGAACTTCTTTCGTGATTGGGATAGGGGCTTGCAATTGTTCCCCTTGAACGAGGAATTCCCAGTAAGCGCGAGTCATAAGCTCGCGTTGATTACGTCCCTGCCCTTTGTACACACCGCCCGTCGCTACTACCGATTGAATGATTTAGTGAGGTCTTCGGACCGATGTCCGGCGCGGCCTTTCGGTTGCGCCGGTCTGTTGGAAAGATGACCAAACTTGATCATTTAGAGGAAGTAAAAGTCGTAACAAGGTTTCCGTAGGTGAACCTGCGGAAGGATCATTAACGGATTGTGAAGGGTGAGCGCCTCGGCTGCGTCTGCGCCCGACACTTTCTGCCGCTGACCCCGTTTGGACGCGGGGTCGGCTTTTCCCCACGGGGCTGCCTGAATGTGGAGCGGCACCCCGTGACAAATTGTTGCGCCCAGCGGACGCCAACACCGCGACCTTGGACGGTCGGCCAGGTGGCGGACGCGGGTACAAACGGCGCAACGCACTCATAGGTCGGCTTTCGACCCGCCACTGCACCGTGGCTCGAAGCGCTCGAAATGCGCGACCCGACCGCTGCGGGACCGCCTAGTACTGTAAACAGGAGCGGCGGAGCGCGAACGGCGAGTCGTGGTTACGTCGGTAGAAGGCGAGGCTGCGCGTTCCCGAAACGCCAGCCGAGTGCCCTCCCGACCGTTCGAGCGTGCAAGAACGAGACCCGACAATCGCGCGGCGACTGCCAAGTACGAGAGGAACGGCACAAGCGTCGGCGGTCGGTCAAGGAACTGGCGATGTGACGGGTCCGCTGTGCACCAGTGCATACCGTCCCGCCGTCCGCGGCAAGCGCCTCCGCGTCCTCGGGTGACGGAGGCTGCCGGTCGGTTCTTGCAGGCGAGGGATCTCGCTGGCACCGGTTCGCGTTGACGCGCGGCCGGTCATGGCACGGCGATGCGACGGCCGAGGTGCGCAGTACTCGATGGAGGAACCGCACGCTCCGATGACCGTCCCGCCCTCCGCGGCGTATGCGTACCGACCGTAATGGTTGCAGCAGCGCCGGCCGGCTTTTGAATTCGCCACACGAAACACGGTGCGAGATCGCGGTTAGGGGAGCGTCGACGTTGCCAGGCGTTTTGCTTGCTGCCGAGGGAAAGGCGGCACGGCCACGTCGCGCTCGTCGCGATTAGCGGGTCTGCGCGCTTTGGGAAGGTGCCGCAACGACTTGCCGAAAGAGGAAGCACGGAAGAACGAGGGACTTGGACGTCCCGACAATTGAACGCACTTGCGGCCAGGCCCTTGCTGGCTTCGTTCTTCCGCCTCGAGTAGGCTCGTACGCGGCTCCGGCGCCGAAAGTGGTCCTTGGCACCGACTTCGGTGGACGTGGGAAGTGCCGCGCAAGTACGGCGCGCCTGGCTCCACCTGTTGGCTAAAGTAAGCAGCCGGATCGGCATTTTGGTGTGCGGTGGCAAACCGTGGATGCGAAAAAAGCTTGTGCGATTTCGTGGAACAAAAAGCGGGGGTCCCCCTTTTTATGCGGAGGAGACCGACCCGCCCGCCGTGGTGAACCGCGACGCCACGGTAAAAACGGGAGAGGCTTGTCGATGGGACCGTGCATCCCGCGCTCCACGGAGGCCGGGAGGCGGCCGCCCGAGGAAATGTGTAGCCGTCGAGGCCCGCATCTGCGTGCACTCTTATCCAAATGGGTGTACCGCAGGCATTTTCTGGTTAGGCGGGCCAATGAGAGCGAGCACACAACGATACCTACGGGTCCGGCTTGGAGAACCGGCTTCGACGCCTCCCGAGTATTTATAGAGGGGTGGACCACGAAAGCACTCGCAAGTAGCGGAAGCGAAACGCCGTCCGAAACACACCGTTTGCTCGATTTGCGGCAGCCGAAAAAGGCGCGGCAGAGTTTTGGAGTCCAAGCGTGCGCTGAAAAGCGCCCTTCTTGGCCACTGTTTGGCCGAGTGCCAGAAACGTTTGGTTTTGACTGTACGGAATTGAACAAACACTTTTTCACGACTCTAAGCGGTGGATCACTCGGTTCTCGGGTCGATGAAGAACGCAGCCAGCTGCGAGACTTGGTGTGAATTGCAGGACACACTGAGCACTGATTCTTTGAACGCACATTGCGGCCTTGGGTCTTCCCTTGGCTTCGTCTGTCTGAGGGTCGGATCACATATCAAGAGAGCCTTCGGCGCACAAGGGAACGTGAGCCGTCGACTCGTTTTGACCGCGTCGGCAACACGGACAGCACGCTGAACACCTCACAGCGAGCGCCAACAGCGGCCACTCAAGGGCGAGACGGTGGCGACCGTCGTGCCAGAGCCCAACCGAAACGGGGGCGACCGACTGCATTGAGGATGTGGCACCTCGTTGAGACCGCCGCAGGACTTCGAGTCGGAAGGAAGCCTGCAGGGAAAGTGCGGTCGAGGTTGCGTACTCCTCTCTGCGACCGGGCGCGCAAGAGCTGCGAGAGCCACGGACGCGCAACTTTAACGCACGGTAAACACGAGGAGCGAAAGCCGGCCAGCAAAGCTTCTCCAGCCGTGCGCAAAGTGCGCGAGATCGCAGCCTTGCGTTGCGCTTGTTGCCCTCGAAGTAAGCAGGGTGTCCCGTAGACCGGGCGCTCGAACACGCTGCGGGGCCGTGCCTCCTCCAGGCTTTGCCGCGCGAACAGGGAACGTTCGCGCGCAAAGCGCAGGGAGGTGAGGAGGCTGCGCCCGACGTTTGCGGTTCGCTGCGTACGCGGTTGATGCGGAGAGCACGGCGCGACGACTTGCCGCGAAACGGAAAAAGTCTCCCGCACGAGTTGGCGAAACGTTGGCGAAGCTTAAGGCGTTCTCGTCGTAGTCCGCCGTCGGTCTAAGTGCTTCGCAGTTCCCGTCCCGTTCAAAAAACTGGGCCACTCCAGTTGGGGCGGGGGCGACGCTACACGAGACGATGCCTCTCGCCAGGCTGCGTGGCTGCCCTTGCGGCGGCGGCGACTGGCCTCGGCGGTGTTTGGGCTTTCGACACGGTCGTTTATCACGCAACTGCTCGGACGACGCACGCGCGCAGCGGAATGCCGCTTGCCAGCCTTGTGAAGATGTGACCCTGTACAGGGTTGCGGGCGCACTTGGTAGGGCGTCGTACTCGGTTCGCGATGGGTTTACGAACGTGTCCCGTCACTTCCACGTCACACCGGTTGTGCGCCGCACGCGTGCAGCGGGGAAGCCGATTGCCAGCCTTGTGAAGAAGTGGCCCTGTACAGGGTTGCGGGCGCACTTGGTAGGGCGAGCGCACGCGGTCGTGCAGGAAGTTGATGGAAGCGAATGTATCCGCTGTCGACCTCAGATCAGGCGAGACAACCCGCTGAATTTAAGCATATCACTAAGCGGAGGAAAAGAAACCAACAGGGATTCCCCGAGTAGCTGCGAGCGAAACGGGACCGAGCCCAGCACCGAATCCC
>NW_027464671.1:525000-542500 GCF_043290135.1 Rhipicephalus microplus
AAGATGCACACTGCTGTTCGTGTGGAACAAACGTGACTACCGTGCTGTACGGTGGAGTTCTGTGCGCAAAAGCGGCGCGTGTGTTTCTAAGCACCACAGCGTTGTGTCAAAAAAGAGGTGCCTGAGAGAAACGCATGCGACTGCCGTGCTTTGCGGCATAGCACCGTGCGCAAAAACGGTGCGCATGCAAGAGGTGTCAGAGCTAGCGAACTTGTGCCACGAGCAACAGGTCACTAAAAGCCTATAGATGACGGTGTTGGAGGAAAAGAAAAATATCGAGAAAGCACTGCGGTGTGCCGTGCGTAGGGACGGGCGCGCGTGCCACATGCCGCCGAAATATGGGTGTCGGAGAAAACAGAGTGCCGCGCGTAACGAGGGGCGCGCGTGTTACAGAGAGATATGCCCAAACGCATGAAAGTGTACGCAGGTGTCCTAAGGCAGTTTTTTTTTTTTTTTCCTCATTTTGATGTCGCCCCGGCTGACGCGGTTTTCGTTTTTCCGTGCCGCCCCGGCTGACGCGGTTTTCGTTTTTCCGTGCCGCCCCGGCTGACGCAGTTTTTGCGCCGCCCCGGCTGACGCGGTTTTCGCGCCGCCCCGGCTGACGCGGTTTTTGCGTCGCCCCGGCTGACGCGGTTCGGACTTTGCACTTTTTGGCTCACCCCGGCTGGCGGCCCACTCACTCGATCGCCAGGTCTGTTTGCCCCGGTGGTTCCACCGCCAGGCTTAAGCGCGAACTTTTTTTGTTTGTTTTCTTTTGATTAAGCGCAAGCTTTTTTCTTTGTTTTCTTTTGATTAAGCGCGGGCTTTTTTCTTTGTTTTTTTTTTGCATTCGCCCCGGCAGACGCGGTTTTTGCGCCGCCCCGGCTGACGCGGTTTTTGCCGCCCCGGCTGACGCAGTTCGGACTTAGCACTTTTCGGCTGTGCCTGGCTGGCGGCCCACTCACTCGATCGCCATGTCTGTTTGCCACAGTTTTCCCGGTGGTGCTGCACCCGGGCTCGCCCCGGCTGACGCAGTTTTCGCGCCGCCCCGGCTGACGCGGTTTCGTGCCGCCCCGGCAGACGCGGTTTTCGCGCCGCCCCGGCTGACGCGGTTTCGTGCCGCCCCGGCAGACGCAGTTCGGACTTAGCACTTTTCGGCTGTGCCTGGCTGGCGGCCCACTCACTCGATCGCCATGTCTGTTTGCCACAGTTTTCCCGGTGGTGCCGCACCCGGGCTCGCCCCGGCAGACGCGTTTTTTTTTTTCTTTCGCCCCGGCTGACGCAGTTTTCGCGCCGCCCCGGCTGACGCGGTTTCGGGCCGCCCCGGCAGACGCAGTTCGGACTTGGCACTTTTCGGCTGTGCCTGGCTGGCGGCCCACTCACTCGATCGCCATGTCTGTTTGCCACAGTTTTCCCGGTGGTGCCGCACCCGGGCTCGCCCCGGCAGACGCGTTTTTTTTTTTCTTTCGCCCCGGCTGACGCAGTTTTCGCGCCGCCCCGGCAGACGCGGTTTTCGCGCCGCCCCGGCAGACGCGGTTTTTTGCGCCGCCCCGGCTGACGCGGTTTTTTGCCGCCCCGGCTGACGCAGTTCGGACTTGGCACTTTTTGGCTGAGCCTGGCTGGCGGCCCACTCACTCGATCGCCATGTCTGTTTGCCACAGTTTTCCCGGTGGTGCCGCACCCGGGCTCGCCCCGGCTGACGCAGTTTTCGCGCCGCCCCGGCTGACGCGGTTTCGTGCCGCCCCGGCAGACGCGGTTTTTGCGCCGCCCCGGCTGACGCGGTTTTTGCCGCCCCGGCTGACGCGGTTTTTGCCGCCCCGGCTGACGCAGTTCGGACTTAGCACTTTTTGGCTGAGCCTGGCTGGTGGCCCACTCACTCGATCGCCATGTCTGTTAGCCACAGTTTTCCCGGTGGTGCCGCACCCGGGCTCGCCCCGGCTGACGCAGTTTTCGCGCCGCCCCGGCAGACGCGGTTTTCGCGCCGCCCCGGCTGACGCGGTTTTTGCCGCCCCGGCTGACGCAGTTCGGACTTAGCACTTTTTGGGCTGAGCCTGGCTGGCGGCCCACTCACTCGATCGCCATGTCTGTTTGCCACAGTCTTCCCGGTGGTGCCGCACCCGGGCTCGCCCCGGCAGACGCGTTTTTTTTTTCTTTCGCCCCGGCAGACGTGGTTCCCCCCCCCCCTTTTCGCTCGCCCCGGCTGACGAGGTTTTCGCGCCGCCCCGGCTGACGCAGTTTTCGCGCCGCCCCGGCTGACGCGGTTTCGTGCCGCCCCGGCTGACGCGGTTTTCGCGCCGCCCCGGCTGACGCGGTTTTTGCGTCGCCCCGGCTGACACGGTTCGGACTTTGCACTTTTCGGCTGTGCCTGGCTGGCGGCCCACTCACTCGATCGCCATGTCTGTTTGCCACAGTTTTCCCGGTGGTGCCGCACCCGGGCTTGCCCCGGCAGACGCGTTTTTTTTTTCTTTCGCCCCGGCTGACGCAGTTTTCGCGCCGCCCCGGCTGACGCGGTTTCGTGCCGCCCCGGCAGACGCGGTTTTTTGCGCCGCCCCGGCTGACGCGGTTTTTGCCGCCCCGGCTGACGCAGTTCGGACTTTGCACTTTTTGGCTGAGCCTGGCTGGCGGCCCACTCACTCGATCGCCATGTCTGTTTGCCACAGTTTTCCCGGTGGTGCCGCACCCGGGCTCGCCCCGGCAGACGCGTTTTTTTTTTCTTTCGCCCCGGCTGACGCAGTTTTCGCGCCGCCCCGGCTGACGCGGTTTCGTGCCGCCCCGGCAGACGCAGTTCGGACTTGGCACTTTTCGGCTGTGCCTGGCTGGCGGCCCACTCACTCGATCGCCATGTCTGTTTGCCACAGTTTTCCCGGTGGTGCCGCACCCGGGCTCGCCCCGGCAGACGCGTTTTTTTTTTTCTTTCGCCCCGGCTGACGCAGTTTTCGCGCCGCCCCGGCAGACGCGGTTTTCGCGCCGCCCCGGCAGACGCGGTTTTTTGCGCCGCCCCGGCTGACGCGGTTTTTTGCCGCCCCGGCTGACGCAGTTCGGACTTGGCACTTTTTGGCTGAGCCTGGCTGGCGGCCCACTCACTCGATCGCCATGTCTGTTTGCCACAGTTTTCCCGGTGGTGCCGCACCCGGGCTCGCCCCGGCTGACGCAGTTTTCGCGCCGCCCCGGCTGACGCGGTTTCGTGCCGCCCCGGCAGACGCGGTTTTTGCGCCGCCCCGGCTGACGCGGTTTTTGCCGCCCCGGCTGACGCGGTTTTTGCCGCCCCGGCTGACGCAGTTCGGACTTAGCACTTTTTGGCTGAGCCTGGCTGGTGGCCCACTCACTCGATCGCCATGTCTGTTAGCCACAGTTTTCCCGGTGGTGCCGCACCCGGGCTCGCCCCGGCTGACGCAGTTTTCGCGCCGCCCCGGCAGACGCGGTTTTCGCGCCGCCCCGGCTGACGCGGTTTTTGCCGCCCCGGCTGACGCAGTTCGGACTTAGCACTTTTTGGGCTGAGCCTGGCTGGCGGCCCACTCACTCGATCGCCATGTCTGTTTGCCACAGTCTTCCCGGTGGTGCCGCACCCGGGCTCGCCCCGGCAGACGCGTTTTTTTTTTCTTTCGCCCCGGCAGACGTGGTTCCCCCCCCCCTTTTCGCTCGCCCCGGCTGACGAGGTTTTCGCGCCGCCCCGGCTGACGCAGTTTTCGCGCCGCCCCGGCTGACGCGGTTTCGCGCCGCCCCGGCAGACGCGGTTTTTTGCGCCGCCCCGGCTGACGCGGTTTTTTGCCGCCCCGGCTGACGCAGTTCGGACTTGGCACTTTTTGGCTGAGCCTGGCTGGCGGCCCACTCACTCGATCGCCATGTCTGTTTGCCACAGTTTTCCCGGTGGTGCCGCACCCGGGCTCGCCCCGGCTGACGCAGTTTTCGCGCCGCCCCGGCTGACGCGGTTTCGTGCCGCCCCGGCAGACGCGGTTTTTGCGCCGCCCCGGCTGACGCGGTTTTTGCCGCCCCGGCTGACGCGGTTTTTGCCGCCCCGGCTGACGCAGTTCGGACTTAGCACTTTTTGGCTGAGCCTGGCTGGTGGCCCACTCACTCGATCGCCATGTCTGTTAGCCACAGTTTTCCCGGTGGTGCCGCACCCGGGCTCGCCCCGGCTGACGCAGTTTTCGCGCCGCCCCGGCAGACGCGGTTTTCGCGCCGCCCCGGCTGACGCGGTTTTTGCCGCCCCGGCTGACGCAGTTCGGACTTAGCACTTTTTGGGCTGAGCCTGGCTGGCGGCCCACTCACTCGATCGCCATGTCTGTTTGCCACAGTCTTCCCGGTGGTGCCGCACCCGGGCTCGCCCCTGCAGACGCGTTTTTTTTTTCTTTCGCCCCGGCAGACGTGGTTCCCCCCCCCCCTTTTCGCTCGCCCCGGCTGACGAGGTTTTCGCGCCGCCCCGGCTGACGCAGTTTTCGCGCCGCCCCGGCTGACGCGGTTTCGTGCCGCCCCGGCTGACGCGGTTTTCGCGCCGCCCCGGCTGACGCGGTTTTTGCGTCGCCCCGGCTGACACGGTTCGGACTTTGCACTTTTCGGCTGTGCCTGGCTGGCGGCCCACTCACTCGATCGCCATGTCTGTTTGCCACAGTTTTCCCGGTGGTGCCGCACCCGGGCTTGCCCCGGCAGACGCGTTTTTTTTTTTCTTTCGCCCCGGCTGACGCAGTTTTCGCGCCGCCCCGGCTGACGCGGTTTCGTGCCGCCCCGGCAGACGCGGTTTTTTGCGCCGCCCCGGCTGACGCGGTTTTTGCCGCCCCGGCTGACGCAGTTCGGACTTTGCACTTTTTGGCTGAGCCTGGCTGGCGGCCCACTCACTCGATCGCCATGTCTGTTTGCCACAGTTTTCCCGGTGGTGCCGCACCCGGGCTCGCCCCGGCAGACGCGTTTTTTTTTTCTTTCGCCCCGGCTGACGCAGTTTTCGCGCCGCCCCGGCTGACGCGGTTTCGTGCCGCCCCGGCAGACGCAGTTCGGACTTGGCACTTTTCGGCTGTGCCTGGCTGGCGGCCCACTCACTCGATCGCCATGTCTGTTTGCCACAGTTTTCCCGGTGGTGCCGCACCCGGGCTCGCCCCGGCAGACGCGTTTTTTTTTTCTTTCGCCCCGGCTGACGCAGTTTTCGCGCCGCCCCGGCAGACGCGGTTTTCGCGCCGCCCCGGCAGACGCGGTTTTTTGCGCCGCCCTGGCTGACGCGGTTTTTTGCCGCCCCGGCTGACGCAGTTCGGACTTGGCACTTTTTGGCTGAGCCTGGCTGGCGGCCCACTCACTCGATCGCCATGTCTGTTTGCCACAGTTTTCCCGGTGGTGCCGCACCCGGGCTCGCCCCGGCTGACGCAGTTTTCGCGCCGCCCCGGCTGACGCGGTTTCGTGCCGCCCCGGCAGACGCGGTTTTTGCGCCGCCCCGGCTGACGCGGTTTTTGCCGCCCCGGCTGACGCGGTTTTTGCCGCCCCGGCTGACGCAGTTCGGACTTAGCACTTTTCGGCTGAGCCTGGCTGGTGGCCCACTCACTCGATCGCCATGTCTGTTAGCCACAGTTTTCCCGGTGGTGCCGCACCCGGGCTCGCCCCGGCTGACGCAGTTTTCGCGCCGCCCCGGCAGACGCGGTTTTCGCGCCGCCCCGGCTGACGCGGTTTTTGCCGCCCCGGCTGACACGGTTCGGACTTTGCACTTTTCGGCTGTGCCTGGCTGGCGGCCCACTCACTCGATCGCCATGTCTGTTTGCCACAGTTTTCCCGGTGGTGCCGCACCCGGGCTTGCCCCGGCAGACGCGTTTTTTTTTTTTCTTTCGCCCCGGCTGACGCAGTTTTCGCGCCGCCCCGGCTGACGCGGTTTCGTGCCGCCCCGGCAGACGCGGTTTTTTGCGCCGCCCCGGCTGACGCGGTTTTTGCCGCCCCGGCTGACGCAGTTCGGACTTTGCACTTTTTGGCTGAGCCTGGCTGGCGGCCCACTCACTCGATCGCCATGTCTGTTTGCCACAGTTTTCCCGGTGGTGCCGCACCCGGGCTCGCCCCGGCAGACGCGTTTTTTTTTTTCCTTCGCCCCGGCAGACGTGGTTCCCCCCCCCCCCCCTCCGTCTTTCTTTTTGTTTTTTTTTTCGCCGCGGCTGAAGTGGATTTTTCGGTGCCTCGACGCCCCGGTAGTCGCGGTTTTTCCGTTTCCGCACGGCCCCGGCTGACGCTGCTCGGTCACAGTCGCCTTTTGTGGTGATTGCAGACTTCTTGAGCGCGGGTGTTTTTTTTTTTGTTGTTGTTGTTGTTTTATTACGCATTCGCTCCAGCAGACGCTGTTTAGACTTTTTGTTTCCTCTTTTATCCTGCGACGAGGTGACGAGGTTTATTCGGTGCCCCGCCGCCCCGGCTGAAGTGATTTTTCCTGTCCCGTGCCGCCCCGGCTGACGCGGTTGGGACTTCGCGTTTGTTCGGCCGCCACGGGTTTTGGCGCACTCGCTCGGTTGCTTGTTGTTGCCACTTGTTGCGAACCCAGGTTTCTTGAGCGAGCGCGGGCGTTTTTTCTTCCTTTCTTTCTTTGTTCTATGTGTTAGCGAATCGGCCTTTAATATCACACGAGGACTCACAACCAACAATTTTCAGTTTGAAGTGTAAATAATCTGCAGGTGTTGACGTAACTGACTTGCCCCGTACCCTTGAGTACATCCATGAAGTTCTCGTAGTACTACTAAATCGCATTATTCCAAGTGGAGAAATTCCCATAAATTTGCAAACCTCTACACGAAAATCGGTGCGCGTGATAAAGTTGAAAATTATCGTCCGATATCAAATGTGCCTTCTATAACACAAATTCTAGGAAAAAAAAAAAAACACTTGTTCGCCGTTTTCTGCGCCGTGACTGGCAGCACTCCGGCGAAGCGAAACGGGGTCGATTCGAGCACGATATCGGCGTCTTTCGACGTGCTCGCCGGCGACCGTCGCACGAGTACGTCGCACGAGCGCGTCTGCCGGGGCGCCGTTTGCGAAGCCGACGCAAAAGTGGGAACCGCCGCTCGGATGATCGCCGCTTTCGGCAGAGTGAGTGTTGGCACTCCGGGGAAGCGAAACAGCGTGAATGCGCCCACGAAATCGGCGTATTTTGAAGTGACCGCCGGCAACCGTCGCACGAGTACGGTAAACCGCGTCAGCCGGGGCGTAGTTCGGGACGCCGACGAAAAAGTGGGAAGCGCAACTCGGATCTTCGCCGTTTTTGCAGGAGTGAGTGGCGGCCCTCCTGCGAGACCAAGAAGCATCGATTCGTGCACGAATTCGGCGCCTTTCGACGTGATCGCCGGCGACCGTCGCTCGAGTAGGGCAAACCGCGTCTGCCGGGGCGGGCTTCGGGACGCCGATGCGAAAGTGGGAAACGCTGCTCGGATGTTCGCCGTTTTTGGCCGAGTGAGTGCTGGCACTCGGGCGAAGCCAAACGGGGCCGATTACGGCACGATATCGGCGTCTTTCGACGTGCCCGCCGGCGACCGTCGCACGAGTACGGTAAACCGCGTCAGCCCGGGCGGAGTTCGGGACGCCGATGCGAAAGTGGAGAACGCCGCTCGGATCTTCGCCGTTTTTGGAGGAGTGAGTGGCGGCACTCCGGAGAAGCCAAGGAGCGCCAATTAGCGCACGATATCGGCGTCTTTCGACGCGCTCGCCGGCGACCGTCGCACGAGTAGGGCAAACCGCGTCTGCCGGGGCGGGGTTTACGACGCCGACGCAAAAGTGGGAACCGCCGCTCGGATGTTGGCCGTTTTTGGCAGAGTGAGTGCTGGCACTCCGGCGACGCGAAAGAGCGCGAATGCGCCCACGAAAGTGGCGTATTTGGACGTGCTTGACGGCGACCGCTGCAGGAGTACGAAAAACCACGTCAGCCGGGGCGAGCGACCCACGGCGGTCTGGGTGCTTATCGCTGCTATTATAGGGGCACCCCGGCAGACGCAGAAAAAAAAAAAATTTTTTTTCGACCTTCTTTTTTGCTGGTCGAGCTCGGGTAACCCAGGTCGCAATGGGAGCCGCGCACGAAAGCGGCGTCGCGAGACGCGTTCGCGGTCGCTAGTCGCACGAGCTCGGCAACCGCGTCAGCCGGCGCGGAGTTCGGGATGCCGACGGCTAAGTGGGTACCGCTGCTCGGATGTTCGCCGTTTTTGGCCGAGTGAGTGCTGGCACTCCGGTGAAGCCAAGGAGCGCCAATTCGTGCACGATATCGGCGTCTTTCGACGTGCCCGCCGGCCACCGCCGCACGAGTACGGCAAACCGCGTCTGCCGGGGCGGGGTTTGCGACGCGTACGCAATAGTGGGAACCGTCGCTCGGATGTTCGTCGTCTTTGGCCGAGCGAGTGCTGGCACTCCGGCGAAGCGAAACGGGGCCGATTCGGGCACGATATCGGCGTATTTCGACGTGCTCGCCGGCGACCGTCGCACGAGTACGGCAAAGCGCGTCTGCCGGGGCGAGGTTTGCGACGCCGACGAAAAAGTGGGAAGCGCCGCTCGGATCTTCGCCGTTTTTGCAGGAGTGAGTGGCGGCCCTCCTGCGAGACCAAGAAGCATCGACTCGCGCACGATATCGGTGTCTTTCGACGTGCCCGCCGGCCACCGCCGCACGAGTACGGCAAACCGCGTATGCCGGGGCGGGGTTGGCGACGCCGACGCAAAAGTGGGAACCGCCACTAGGATGTTCGCCGTTTTTGGCAGAGTGAGTGCTGGCACTCCGGCGAAGCGAAAGAGCGCGAATGCGCCCACGAAAGTGGCGTGTTTGGACGTGCTTGACGACGACCACCGCAGGAAAACGAAAAACCACGTCAGCCGGGGCGAGCGACCCATGGCGGTCTGGGTGCTTATCGCTGCTATTATAGGGGCACCCCGGCAGACGCAAAAAAAAAAAAAATTTTTTTTTTCGACATTCTTTTTTGCTCGTCGACCTCGGGTGACCCAGGTCGCAGTGGGAGCCGCGCACGAAAGCGGCGTCGCGAGACGGCTTCGCGGTCGCTAGTCGCACGAGCTCGGCAACCGCGTCTGCCGGGGCGGAGTTCGGGACGCCGACGGCTAAGTGGGAACCGCCGCTCGGATGTTCGCCGTTTGTGGCCGAGTGAGTGCTGGCACTCCGGCGAAGCCAAACGGGGCCGATTCCGGCACGATATCGGCGTCTTTCTACGTGCTCGCCGGCGACCGTCGCACGAGTACGGCAAAGTGCGTCTGCCGGGGCGGGGTTTGCGACGCGTACGCAATAGTGAGAACCGTCGCTCGGATGTTCGTCGTCTTTCGCCGAGCCAGTGCTGGCACTCCGGCGAAGCCGAACGGAGCCGATTCGGGCACGATATCGGCGTCTTTCCACGTGCTCGCCGGCGACCGTCGCACGAGTACGGTAAACCGCGTCAGCCGGGGCGGAGTTCGGGACGCCGATGCGAAAGTGGGAAGCGCCGCTCGGATCTTCGCCGTTTTTGGAGGAGTCAGTGGCGGCACTCCGGTGAAGCCAAGGTGCGCCAATTCGCGCACGATATCGGCGTCTTTCGACGTGCCCGCCGGCCACCGTCGCACGAGTACGGCAAACCTCGTCTGCCGGGGCGGGGTTTGCGACGCCGACGCAAAAGTGGGAACCGCCGCTCGGATGTTCGCCGTTTTTGGCAGAGTGAGTGCTGGCACTCCGGCGAAGCGAAAGAGCGTGAATGCGCCCACGAAAGTAGCGTATTTGGACGTGCTTGACGGCGACCGCCGCAGGAGTACGAAAAACCACGTCAGCCGGGGCGAGCGACCCACGGCGGTCTGGGTGCTTATCGCTGCTATTATAGGGGCACCCCGGCAGACGCAGAAAGAAAAAAAAAATGGGGACATGGCGTGCGTCACCGTGCGGCTTCGCAGCGTTGCCGAAGTCGCCGAGCCCTTCGACTGAGCCGAACGGCGGACAGGGAACGTTGGTCGGCCGTTCTAACCTGTCGGTGCCACGCCGAGACGTCGTTAAGGAAAACCGCGTCGTGGGCCTCTACGACGCCGTCGATTCGTTGTACGTTTGGTGTCCAGCGTGTCGGCGGCGAGTAGCGGACACGTCGTTCACGACTTCGGTCTTTCGCAGTCGACGCGAACTTGCGGAGAGTCGTGGTGCCTCACGTTTTCGGCAGAAACCGCGGCGGAATTTTCCCGTGCGTGCGCGCACGACCTCGGTGCTGTGCCGTCAGCGTAGTGTTGCACAAACTCGTGGCCTACCCAAGGTGCGGTACGTTTGCGGCCGTATCCTCGGTGGCAATTTCGTGAGTAGGGTCGCAAATTCTACGACCTCGGCGGGTTTGAGAGCGACGTAGACTTGTGGCACGCTCAACGTGCCACACGTTTCGGGGCACACCCGCGGTGAAATTTTCTCGAGTACGCTCGTATTAGTGCCCAAGGAGGTCTGGGTACTTATCGCTGCTATTATGTGGGGGTTCTCGTGAGCGGCGTACGCGAAAGCGACCGGGTGTCTGATATGCGGCGGGCTTCGGCCTCGTCAAGCGTGTCCTCGGGTCTGCTCCAGGGGAATCCACGGCAGTCGTCTGCAGCCTCATCCGCTTGATGCGTTAGGGGCTGGTTGTCGGACGGTGCCGTTTTACCACGATATCGAGGTGTGTTCCGTGTCGTCCTCGGGCGATTCAGATGCGAAAGCGCCGAAGACGCGGGCGTGACCCGTCGTCTGGCGGCTTTGCGGTCTCGGCTCCGTTGCTAGTTCCGGCCGGTCCACCGACAGTGCAGCGGGCTTGGGCAACCCGCACGGCGCGACCGAGTCGATGCAACGAAAAAGAGCGAGCATGAACGTGCTTCTTGCCGCACGGCTCCCACTCGTCTTTCGGGAAGGTTGTGCCGTAGCGAGCTCGAACGCCGTCATCTCGGAGTGCAAAATAAGCGTGTTGGGGCGCCTGAAGGTGGCCTCCGCCGCACACAGACTGCGTCCGGCCCGCCGAAGGCGAGGACGGACGCGCAGTCGAACGATTACCTGGTTGATCCTGCCAGTAATCATATGCTTGTCTCAAAGATTAAGCCATGCATGTCTAAGTACATGCCGAAATAAGGCGAAACCGCGAATGGCTCATTAAATCAGTTATGGTTCCTTAGATCGTTTCTTCCTACTTGGATAACTGTGGCAATTCTAGAGCTAATACATGCAGTGAGCCTGGAGCCCTTTGGGTAACGGGTGCTTTTATTAGACCAAGATCGATCGGGTTTCGGCCCGTATTGTGTGGTGACTCTGGATAACTTTGTGCTGATCGCATGGCCACGAGCCGGCGACGTTTCTTTCAAGTGTCTGCCTTATCAACTTTCGATGGTAGGTTACTTGCTTACCATGGTTGTTACGGGTAACGGAGAATCAGGGTTCGATTCCGGAGAGGGAGCCTGAGAAACGGCTACCACATCCAAGGAAGGCAGCAGGCGCGCAAATTACCCACTCCCGGCACGGGGAGGTAGTGACGAAAAATAACAATACGGGACTCTTTTGAGGCCCCGTAATTGAAATGAGTACACTCTAAATCCTTTAACGAGGATCAATTGGAGGGCAAGTCTGGTGCCAGCAGCCGCGGTAATTCCAGCTCCAATAGCGTATACTAAAGCTGCTGCGGTTAAAAAGCTCGTAGTTGGATCTCAGTTCCAGACGAGTAGTGCATCTACCCGATGCGACGGCTCGGACTGAACATCATGCCGGTTCTTTCTTGGTGCACTTCATTGTGTGCCTCGAGATGGCCGGTGCTTTTACTTTGAAAAAATTAGAGTGCTCAACGCAGGCGAGTCGCCTGAATAAACTTGCATGGAATAATAGAACAAGACCTCGTTTCTGTTCTGTTGGTTTTTGGAATACGAGGTAATGATTAAGAGGGACGGACGGGGGCATTCGTATTGCGGCGCTAGAGGTGAAATTCTTGGACCGTCGCAAGACGAACTACTGCGAAAGCATTTGCCAAGAATGTTTTCATTGATCAAGAACGAAAGTCAGAGGTTCGAAGGCGATCAGATACCGCCCTAGTTCTGACCATAAACGATGCCAACCAGCGATCCGCCTGAGTTACTCAAATGACTCGGCGGGCAGCTTCCGGGAAACCAAAGTATTTGGGTTCCGGGGGAAGTATGGTTGCAAAGCTGAAACTTAAAGGAATTGACGGAAGGGCACCACCAGGAGTGGAGCCTGCGGCTTAATTTGACTCAACACGGGAAAACTTACCCGGCCCGGACACTGGGAGGATTGACAGATTGAGAGCTCTTTCTTGATTCGGTGGATGGTGGTGCATGGCCGTTCTTAGTTGGTGGAGCGATTTGTCTGGTTAATTCCGATAACGAACGAGACTCTAGCCTATTAAATAGGTGCGGGGTTCCCAGCACCTTACAACCTTCTTAGAGGGACAAGCGGCTCCTAGCCGCACGAAACAGAGCAATAACAGGTCTGTGATGCCCTTAGATGTCCGGGGCCGCACGCGCGCTACACTGAAGGAAGCAGCGTGTCTTTATCCCTGTCTGAAAAGACTGGGTAACCCGTGGAACTTCTTTCGTGATTGGGATAGGGGCTTGCAATTGTTCCCCTTGAACGAGGAATTCCCAGTAAGCGCGAGTCATAAGCTCGCGTTGATTACGTCCCTGCCCTTTGTACACACCGCCCGTCGCTACTACCGATTGAATGATTTAGTGAGGTCTTCGGACCGATGTCCGGCGCGGCCTTTCGGTTGCGCCGGTCTGTTGGAAAGATGACCAAACTTGATCATTTAGAGGAAGTAAAAGTCGTAACAAGGTTTCCGTAGGTGAACCTGCGGAAGGATCATTAACGGATTGTGAAGGGTGAGCGCCTCGGCTGCGTCTGCGCCCGACACTTTCTGCCGCTGACCCCGTTTGGACGCGGGGTCGGCTTTTCCCCACGGGGCTGCCTGAATGTGGAGCGGCACCCCGTGACAAATTGTTGCGCCCAGCGGACGCCAACACCGCGACCTTGGACGGTCGGCCAGGTGGCGGACGCGGGTACAAACGGCGCAACGCACTCATAGGTCGGCTTTCGACCCGCCACTGCACCGTGGCTCGAAGCGCTCGAAATGCGCGACCCGACCGCTGCGGGACCGCCTAGTACTGTAAACAGGAGCGGCGGAGCGCGAACGGCGAGTCGTGGTTACGTCGGTAGAAGGCGAGGCTGCGCGTTCCCGAAACGCCAGCCGAGTGCCCTCCCGACCGTTCGAGCGTGCAAGAACGAGACCCGACAATCGCGCGGCGACTGCCAAGTACGAGAGGAACGGCACAAGCGTCGGCGGTCGGTCAAGGAACTGGCGATGTGACGGGTCCGCTGTGCACCAGTGCATACCGTCCCGCCGTCCGCGGCAAGCGCCTCCGCGTCCTCGGGTGACGGAGGCTGCCGGTCGGTTCTTGCAGGCGAGGGATCTCGCTGGCACCGGTTCGCGTTGACGCGCGGCCGGTCATGGCACGGCGATGCGACGGCCGAGGTGCGCAGTACTCGATGGAGGAACCGCACGCTCCGATGACCGTTCCGCCCTCCGCGGCGTATGCGTACCGACCGTAATGGTTGCAGCAGCGCCGGCCGGCTTTTGAATTCGCCACACGAAACACGGTGCGAGATCGCGGTTAGGGGAGCGTCGACGTTGCCAGGCGTTTTGCTTGCTGCCGAGGGAAAGGCGGCACGGCCACGTCGCGCTCGTCGCGATTAGCGGGTCTGCGCGCTTTGGGAAGGTGCCGCAACGACTTGCCGAAAGAGGAAGCACGGAAGAACGAGGGACTTGGACGTCCCGACAATTGAACGCACTTGCGGCCAGGCCCTTGCTGGCTTCGTTCTTCCGCCTCGAGTAGGCTCGTACGCGGCTCCGGCGCCGAAAGTGGTCCTTGGCACCGACTTCGGTGGACGTGGGAAGTGCCGCGCAAGTACGGCGCGCCTGGCTCCACCTGTTGGCTAAAGTAAGCAGCCGGATCGGCATTTTGGTGTGCGGTGGCAAACCGTGGATGCGAAAAAAGCTTGTGCGATTTCGTGGAACAAAAAGCGGGGGTCCCCCTTTTTATGCGGAGGAGACCGACCCGCCCGCCGTGGTGAACCGCGACGCCACGGTAAAAACGGGAGAGGCTTGTCGATGGGACCGTGCATCCCGCGCTCCACGGAGGCCGGGAGGCGGCCGCCCGAGGAAATGTGTAGCCGTCGAGGCCCGCATCTGCGTGCACTCTTATCCAAATGGGTGTACCGCAGGCATTTTCTGGTTAGGCGGGCCAATGAGAGCGAGCACACAACGATACCTACGGGTCCGGCTTGGAGAACCGGCTTCGACGCCTCCCGAGTATTTATAGAGGGGTGGACCACGAAAGCACTCGCAAGTAGCGGAAGCGAAACGCCGTCCGAAACACACCGTTTGCTCGATTTGCGGCAGCCGAAAAAGGCGCGGCAGAGTTTTGGAGTCCAAGCGTGCGCTGAAAAGCGCCCTTCTTGGCCACTGTTTGGCCGAGTGCCAGAAACGTTTGGTTTTGACTGTACGGAATTGAACAAACACTTTTTCACGACTCTAAGCGGTGGATCACTCGGTTCTCGGGTCGATGAAGAACGCAGCCAGCTGCGAGACTTGGTGTGAATTGCAGGACACACTGAGCACTGATTCTTTGAACGCACATTGCGGCCTTGGGTCTTCCCTTGGCTTCGTCTGTCTGAGGGTCGGATCACATATCAAGAGAGCCTTCGGCGCACAAGGGAACGTGAGCCGTCGACTCGTTTTGACCGCGTCGGCAACACGGACAGCACGCTGAACACCTCACAGCGAGCGCCAACAGCGGCCACTCAAGGGCGAGACGGTGGCGACCGTCGTGCCAGAGCCCAACCGAAACGGGGGCGACCGACTGCATTGAGGATGTGGCACCTCGTTGAGACCGCCGCAGGACTTCGAGTCGGAAGGAAGCCTGCAGGGAAAGTGCGGTCGAGGTTGCGTACTCCTCTCTGCGACCGGGCGCGCAAGAGCTGCGAGAGCCACGGACGCGCAACTTTAACGCACGGTAAACACGAGGAGCGAAAGCCGGCCAGCAAAGCTTCTCCAGCCGTGCGCAAAGTGCGCGAGATCGCAGCCTTGCGTTGCGCTTGTTGCCCTCGAAGTAAGCAGGGTGTCCCGTAGACCGGGCGCTCGAACACGCTGCGGGGCCGTGCCTCCTCCAGGCTTTGCCGCGCGAACAGGGAACGTTCGCGCGCAAAGCGCAGGGAGGTGAGGAGGCTGCGCCCGACGTTTGCGGTTCGCTGCGTACGCGGTTGATGCGGAGAGCACGGCGCGACGACTTGCCGCGAAACGGAAAAAGTCTCCCGCACGAGTTGGCGAAACGTTGGCGAAGCTTAAGGCGTTCTCGTCGTAGTCCGCCGTCGGTCTAAGTGCTTCGCAGTTCCCGTCCCGTTCAAAAAACTGGGCCACTCCAGTTGGGGCGGGGGCGACGCTACACGAGACGATGCCTCTCGCCAGGCTGCGTGGCTGCCCTTGCGGCGGCGGCGACTGGCCTCGGCGGTGTTTGGGCTTTCGACACGGTCGTTTATCACGCAACTGCTCGGACGACGCACGCGCGCAGCGGAATGCCGCTTGCCAGCCTTGTGAAGATGTGACCCTGTACAGGGTTGCGGGCGCACTTGGTAGGGCGTCGTACTCGGTTCGCGATGGGTTTACGAACGTGTCCCGTCACTTCCACGTCACACCGGTTGTGCGCCGCACGCGTGCAGCGGGGAAGCCGATTGCCAGCCTTGTGAAGAAGTGGCCCTGTACAGGGTTGCGGGCGCACTTGGTAGGGCGAGCGCACGCGGTCGTGCAGGAAGTTGATGGAAGCGAATGTATCCGCTGTCGACCTCAGATCAGGCGAGACAACCCGCTGAATTTAAGCATATCACTAAGCGGAGGAAAAGAAACCAACAGGGATTCCCCGAGTAGCTGCGAGCGAAACGGGACCGAGCCCAGCACCGAATCCCCCGTCCTTGCAGGCGGTCGGGAAATGTGGTGTATGGGAGGCGACGTTCTCGGGTGTTTGCGACGGTGCAAGTCCCCCTGACAGGGGCTTGTCCCAGAGTGGGTGCCAGGCCCGTCTCCGCCGTTGCGCGCCCGGGATGGAGCCTCCCGTGAGTCGGGTTGCTTGAGAGTGCAGCCCTAAGTGGGTGGTAAACTCCATCTAAGGCTAAATACGACCGAGAGACCGATAGTTCACAAGTACCGTGAGGGAAAGTTGAAAAGAACTTTGAAGAGAGTTCAAGAGTACGTGAAACCGCTTAGAGTAAAACGGGTGGGCCCTCGAAGCTCGAAAGCGGTGGGATTCAGTCTCCGGACGATCGCGGAGCCGGCGGCGTCAGGTAAACGGTCCCCTTCGGGGGACTGTTCCGGCTGCTGGCACGCAGACGCGGTCTCCGGGGTGCGCACTTCCCACCGCCGGTAGGACGCCGCGACGGACGCGGGTCAAAGGGAACAAGCACGACTTTGAGTCCGGCAGTGGAGGTGACCTGCCCGTCTCTTCGGAGACGGCACGCGGGAGTTATACCACGCCGTGCACGAAAAGTTCGTCACCCCGTCCAGGCCCCATGGGCTTCTCCCGGTTGTCGGGAGGCCCGAACGATGACGCCCTCCGGAAACGGAGCGGAGAACCCGCTGGGCAAGCTTGTCGTCTCCTGCTGTCCGGGTTGGTCCCGCGGCGGCGGGTTGGCCGGCGAGAAGCCTCTGCGAGCGGGGCTATTCTCCCGCGGAGGCGCTATCGTGGTTTGCGGCGAGTAGGTCGGTAACCCACCCGACCCGTCTTGAAACACGGACCAAGGAGTCTAACATGTGCGCGAGTCAATGGGTCTCCCGAAACCCAATGGCGCAATGAAACGTGAAGGCCCCTAGCGGGCTGCGTTGCGATCCCGGACCGCACAGGGGTCCGATAAAGGGCGCAGCAACGGCCCGTCCCAGGCGCTCACACGTCGCCGGGGCGGAGCGAGAGCGCACACGTTGGCACCCGAAAGATGGTGAACTATGCCCGGGCAGGACGAGGCCAGAGGAAACTCTGGTGGAGGTCCGAAGCGATTCTGACGTGCAAATCGATCGTCCGATCCGGGTATAGGGGCGAAAGACCAATCGAACCATCTAGTAGCTGGTTCCCTCCGAAGTTTCCCTCAGGATAGCTGGCGCTCGATGGGAGAGCAGTCACACCTGGTAAAGCGAATGATTAGAGGCATTGGGGTCGAAACGTCCTCAACCTATTCTCAAACTTTCAATGGGTGTACGGGAGGCCTTCTGGGTTGAGGCCTCCCGCTGCGATGAGAGTGCCAAGTGGGCCACTTTTGGTAAGCAGAACTGGCGCTGTGGGATGAACCAAACGCCGGGGTAAGGCGCCCGAGTCGGGACGCTCATGAGAACCCATGAAGGGTGTTGGTTGCTTAAGACAGCAGGACGGTGGCCATGGAAGTCGGAATCCGCTAAGGAGTGTGTAACAACTCACCTGCCGAAGCAACTAGCCCCGAAAATGGATGGCGCTCTAGCGTCGCGCCTATCCCCGGCCGTCGCTGGCAGAAAAGCACGAAATGTGGGGGTGCTAAGCCGCGACG
>NW_027464671.1:547500-560000 GCF_043290135.1 Rhipicephalus microplus
GGGCCGCCCCGGCAGACGCAGTTCGGACTTGGCACTTTTCGGCTGTGCCTGGCTGGCGGCCCACTCACTCGATCGCCATGTCTGTTTGCCACAGTTTTCCCGGTGGTGCCGCACCCGGGCTCGCCCCGGCAGACGCGTTTTTTTTTTCTTTCGCCCCGGCTGACGCAGTTTTCGCGCCGCCCCGGCAGACGCGGTTTTCGCGCCGCCCCGGCAGACGCGGTTTTTTGCGCCGCCCCGGCTGACGCGGTTTTTTGCCGCCCCGGCTGACGCAGTTCGGACTTGGCACTTTTTGGCTGAGCCTGGCTGGCGGCCCACTCACTCGATCGCCATGTCTGTTTGCCACAGTTTTCCCGGTGGTGCCGCACCCGGGCTCGCCCCGGCTGACGCAGTTTTCGCGCCGCCCCGGCTGACGCGGTTTCGTGCCGCCCCGGCAGACGCGGTTTTTGCGCCGCCCCGGCTGACGCGGTTTTTGCCGCCCCGGCTGACGCGGTTTTTGCCGCCCCGGCTGACGCAGTTCGGACTTAGCACTTTTTGGCTGAGCCTGGCTGGTGGCCCACTCACTCGATCGCCATGTCTGTTAGCCACAGTTTTCCCGGTGGTGCCGCACCCGGGCTCGCCCCGGCTGACGCAGTTTTCGCGCCGCCCCGGCAGACGCGGTTTTCGCGCCGCCCCGGCTGACGCGGTTTTTGCCGCCCCGGCTGACGCAGTTCGGACTTAGCACTTTTTGGGCTGAGCCTGGCTGGCGGCCCACTCACTCGATCGCCATGTCTGTTTGCCACAGTCTTCCCGGTGGTGCCGCACCCGGGCTCGCCCCGGCAGACGCGTTTTTTTTTCTTTCGCCCCGGCAGACGTGGTTCCCCCCCCCTTTTCGCTCGCCCCGGCTGACGAGGTTTTCGCGCCGCCCCGGCTGACGCAGTTTTCGCGCCGCCCCGGCTGACGCGGTTTCGTGCCGCCCCGGCTGACGCGGTTTTCGCGCCGCCCCGGCTGACGCGGTTTTTGCGTCGCCCCGGCTGACACGGTTCGGACTTTGCACTTTTCGGCTGTGCCTGGCTGGCGGCCCACTCACTCGATCGCCATGTCTGTTTGCCACAGTTTTCCCGGTGGTGCCGCACCCGGGCTTGCCCCGGCAGACGCGTTTTTTTTTTCTTTCGCCCCGGCTGACGCAGTTTTCGCGCCGCCCCGGCTGACGCGGTTTCGTGCCGCCCCGGCAGACGCGGTTTTTTGCGCCGCCCCGGCTGACGCGGTTTTTGCCGCCCCGGCTGACGCAGTTCGGACTTTGCACTTTTTGGCTGAGCCTGGCTGGCGGCCCACTCACTCGATCGCCATGTCTGTTTGCCACAGTTTTCCCGGTGGTGCCGCACCCGGGCTCGCCCCGGCAGACGCGTTTTTTTTTTCTTTCGCCCCGGCTGACGCAGTTTTCGCGCCGCCCCGGCTGACGCGGTTTCGTGCCGCCCCGGCAGACGCAGTTCGGACTTGGCACTTTTCGGCTGTGCCTGGCTGGCGGCCCACTCACTCGATCGCCATGTCTGTTTGCCACAGTTTTCCCGGTGGTGCCGCACCCGGGCTCGCCCCGGCAGACGCGTTTTTTTTTTCTTTCGCCCCGGCTGACGCAGTTTTCGCGCCGCCCCGGCAGACGCGGTTTTCGCGCCGCCCCGGCAGACGCGGTTTTTTGCGCCGCCCCGGCTGACGCGGTTTTTTGCCGCCCCGGCTGACGCAGTTCGGACTTGGCACTTTTTGGCTGAGCCTGGCTGGCGGCCCACTCACTCGATCGCCATGTCTGTTTGCCACAGTTTTCCCGGTGGTGCCGCACCCGGGCTCGCCCCGGCTGACGCAGTTTTCGCGCCGCCCCGGCTGACGCGGTTTCGTGCCGCCCCGGCAGACGCGGTTTTTGCGCCGCCCCGGCTGACGCGGTTTTTGCCGCCCCGGCTGACGCGGTTTTTGCCGCCCCGGCTGACGCAGTTCGGACTTGGCACTTTTTGGCTGAGCCTGGCTGGTGGCCCACTCACTCGATCGCCATGTCTGTTAGCCACAGTTTTCCCGGTGGTGCCGCACCCGGGCTCGCCCCGGCTGACGCAGTTTTCGCGCCGCCCCGGCAGACGCGGTTTTCGCGCCGCCCCGGCTGACGCGGTTTTTGCCGCCCCGGCTGACGCAGTTCGGACTTAGCACTTTTTGGGCTGAGCCTGGCTGGCGGCCCACTCACTCGATCGCCATGTCTGTTTGCCACAGTCTTCCCGGTGGTGCCGCACCCGGGCTCGCCCCGGCAGACGCGTTTTTTTTTTCTTTCGCCCCGGCAGACGTGGTTCCCCCCCCCCTTTTCGCTCGCCCCGGCTGACGAGGTTTTCGCGCCGCCCCGGCTGACGCAGTTTTCGCGCCGCCCCGGCTGACGCGGTTTCGCGCCGCCCCGGCAGACGCGGTTTTTTGCGCCGCCCCGGCTGACGCGGTTTTTTGCCGCCCCGGCTGACGCAGTTCGGACTTGGCACTTTTTGGCTGAGCCTGGCTGGCGGCCCACTCACTCGATCGCCATGTCTGTTTGCCACAGTTTTCCCGGTGGTGCCGCACCCGGGCTCGCCCCGGCTGACGCAGTTTTCGCGCCGCCCCGGCTGACGCGGTTTCGTGCCGCCCCGGCAGACGCGGTTTTTGCGCCGCCCCGGCTGACGCGGTTTTTGCCGCCCCGGCTGACGCGGTTTTTGCCGCCCCGGCTGACGCAGTTCGGACTTAGCACTTTTTGGCTGAGCCTGGCTGGTGGCCCACTCACTCGATCGCCATGTCTGTTAGCCACAGTTTTCCCGGTGGTGCCGCACCCGGGCTCGCCCCGGCTGACGCAGTTTTCGCGCCGCCCCGGCAGACGCGGTTTTCGCGCCGCCCCGGCTGACGCGGTTTTTGCCGCCCCGGCTGACGCAGTTCGGACTTAGCACTTTTTGGGCTGAGCCTGGCTGGCGGCCCACTCACTCGATCGCCATGTCTGTTTGCCACAGTCTTCCCGGTGGTGCCGCACCCGGGCTCGCCCCGGCAGACGCGTTTTTTTTTTCTTTCGCCCCGGCAGACGTGGTTCCCCCCCCCCCTTTTCGCTCGCCCCGGCTGACGAGGTTTTCGCGCCGCCCCGGCTGACGCAGTTTTCGCGCCGCCCCGGCTGACGCGGTTTCGTGCCGCCCCGGCTGACGCGGTTTTCGCGCCGCCCCGGCTGACGCGGTTTTTGCGTCGCCCCGGCTGACACGGTTCGGACTTTGCACTTTTCGGCTGTGCCTGGCTGGCGGCCCACTCACTCGATCGCCATGTCTGTTTGCCACAGTTTTCCCGGTGGTGCCGCACCCGGGCTTGCCCCGGCAGACGCGTTTTTTTTTTTTCTTTCGCCCCGGCTGACGCAGTTTTCGCGCCGCCCCGGCTGACGCGGTTTCGTGCCGCCCCGGCAGACGCGGTTTTTTGCGCCGCCCCGGCTGACGCGGTTTTTGCCGCCCCGGCTGACGCAGTTCGGACTTTGCACTTTTTGGCTGAGCCTGGCTGGCGGCCCACTCACTCGATCGCCATGTCTGTTTGCCACAGTTTTCCCGGTGGTGCCGCACCCGGGCTCGCCCCGGCAGACGCGTTTTTTTTTTCTTTCGCCCCGGCTGACGCAGTTTTCGCGCCGCCCCGGCTGACGCGGTTTCGTGCCGCCCCGGCAGACGCAGTTCGGACTTGGCACTTTTCGGCTGTGCCTGGCTGGCGGCCCACTCACTCGATCGCCATGTCTGTTTGCCACAGTTTTCCCGGTGGTGCCGCACCCGGGCTCGCCCCGGCAGACGCGTTTTTTTTTTCTTTCGCCCCGGCTGACGCAGTTTTCGCGCCGCCCCGGCAGACGCGGTTTTCGCGCCGCCCCGGCAGACGCGGTTTTTTGCGCCGCCCCGGCTGACGCGGTTTTTTGCCGCCCCGGCTGACGCAGTTCGGACTTGGCACTTTTTGGCTGAGCCTGGCTGGCGGCCCACTCACTCGATCGCCATGTCTGTTTGCCACAGTTTTCCCGGTGGTGCCGCACCCGGGCTCGCCCCGGCTGACGCAGTTTTCGCGCCGCCCCGGCTGACGCGGTTTCGTGCCGCCCCGGCAGACGCGGTTTTTGCGCCGCCCCGGCTGACGCGGTTTTTGCCGCCCCGGCTGACGCGGTTTTTGCCGCCCCGGCTGACGCAGTTCGGACTTAGCACTTTTCGGCTGAGCCTGGCTGGTGGCCCACTCACTCGATCGCCATGTCTGTTAGCCACAGTTTTCCCGGTGGTGCCGCACCCGGGCTCGCCCCGGCTGACGCAGTTTTCGCGCCGCCCCGGCAGACGCGGTTTTCGCGCCGCCCCGGCTGACGCGGTTTTTGCCGCCCCGGCTGACACGGTTCGGACTTTGCACTTTTCGGCTGTGCCTGGCTGGCGGCCCACTCACTCGATCGCCATGTCTGTTTGCCACAGTTTTCCCGGTGGTGCCGCACCCGGGCTTGCCCCGGCAGACGCGTTTTTTTTTTTTTCTTTCGCCCCGGCTGACGCAGTTTTCGCGCCGCCCCGGCTGACGCGGTTTCGTGCCGCCCCGGCAGACGCGGTTTTTTGCGCCGCCCCGGCTGACGCGGTTTTTGCCGCCCCGGCTGACGCAGTTCGGACTTTGCACTTTTTGGCTGAGCCTGGCTGGCGGCCCACTCACTCGATCGCCATGTCTGTTTGCCACAGTTTTCCCGGTGGTGCCGCACCCGGGCTCGCCCCGGCAGACGCGTTTTTTTTTTCCTTCGCCCCGGCAGACGTGGTTCCCCCCCCCCCCCTCCGTCTTTCTTTTTGTTTTTTTTTTCGCCGCGGCTGAAGTGGATTTTTCGGTGCCTCGACGCCCCGGTAGTCGCGGTTTTTCCGTTTCCGCACGGCCCCGGCTGACGCTGCTCGGTCACAGTCGCCTTTTGTGGTGATTGCAGACTTCTTGAGCGCGGGTGTTTTTTTTTTGTTGTTGTTGTTGTTTTATTACGCATTCGCTCCAGCAGACGCTGTTTAGACTTTTTGTTTCCTCTTTTATCCTGCGACGAGGTGACGAGGTTTATTCGGTGCCCCGCCGCCCCGGCTGAAGTGATTTTTCCTGTCCCGTGCCGCCCCGGCTGACGCGGTTGGGACTTCGCGTTTGTTCGGCCGCCACGGGTTTTGGCGCACTCGCTCGGTTGCTTGTTGTTGCCACTTGTTGCGAACCCAGGTTTCTTGAGCGAGCGCGGGCGTTTTTTCTTCCTTTCTTTCTTTGTTCTATGTGTTAGCGAATCGGCCTTTAATATCACACGAGGACTCACAACCAACAATTTTCAGTTTGAACTGTAAATAATCTGCAGGTGTTGACGTAACTGACTTGCCCCGTACCCTTGAGTACATCCATGAAGTTCTCGTAGTACTACTAAATCGCATTATTCCAAGTGGAGAAATTCCCATAAATTTGCAAACCTCTACACGAAAATCGGTGCGCGTGATAAAGTTGAAAATTATCGTCCGATATCAAATGTGCCTTCTATAACACAAATTCTAGGAAAAAAAAAACACTTGTTCGCCGTTTTCTGCGCCGTGACTGGCAGCACTCCGGCGAAGCGAAACGGGGTCGATTCGAGCACGATATCGGCGTCTTTCGACGTGCTCGCCGGCGACCGTCGCACGAGTACGTCGCACGAGCGCGTCTGCCGGGGCGCCGTTTGCGAAGCCGACGCAAAAGTGGGAACCGCCGCTCGGATGATCGCCGCTTTCGGCAGAGTGAGTGTTGGCACTCCGGGGAAGCGAAACAGCGTGAATGCGCCCACGAAATCGGCGTATTTTGAAGTGACCGCCGGCGACCGTCGCACGAGTACGGTAAACCGCGTCAGCCGGGGCGTAGTTCGGGACGCCGACGAAAAAGTGGGAAGCGCAACTCGGATCTTCGCCGTTTTTGCAGGAGTGAGTGGCGGCCCTCCTGCGAGACCAAGAAGCATCGATTCGTGCACGAATTCGGCGCCTTTCGACGTGATCGCCGGCGACCGTCGCTCGAGTAGGGCAAACCGCGTCTGCCGGGGCGGGCTTCGGGACGCCGATGCGAAAGTGGGAAACGCTGCTCGGATGTTCGCCGTTTTTGGCCGAGTGAGTGCTGGCACTCGGGCGAAGCCAAACGGGGCCGATTACGGCACGATATCGGCGTCTTTCGACGTGCCCGCCGGCGACCGTCGCACGAGTACGGTAAACCGCGTCAGCCCGGGCGGAGTTCGGGACGCCGATGCGAAAGTGGAGAACGCCGCTCGGATCTTCGCCGTTTTTGGAGGAGTGAGTGGCGGCACTCCGGAGAAGCCAAGGAGCGCCAATTAGCGCACGATATCGGCGTCTTTCGACGCGCTCGCCGGCGACCGTCGCACGAGTAGGGCAAACCGCGTCTGCCGGGGCGGGGTTTACGACGCCGACGCAAAAGTGGGAACCGCCGCTCGGATGTTGGCCGTTTTTGGCAGAGTGAGTGCTGGCACTCCGGCGACGCGAAAGAGCGCGAATGCGCCCACGAAAGTGGCGTATTTGGACGTGCTTGACGGCGACCGCTGCAGGAGTACGAAAAACCACGTCAGCCGGGGCGAGCGACCCACGGCGGTCTGGGTGCTTATCGCTGCTATTATAGGGGCACCCCGGCAGACGCAGAAAAAAAAAAATTTTTTTCGACCTTCTTTTTTGCTGGTCGAGCTCGGGTAACCCAGGTCGCAATGGGAGCCGCGCACGAAAGCGGCGTCGCGAGACGCGTTCGCGGTCGCTAGTCGCACGAGCTCGGCAACCGCGTCAGCCGGCGCGGAGTTCGGGATGCCGACGGCTAAGTGGGTACCGCTGCTCGGATGTTCGCCGTTTTTGGCCGAGTGAGTGCTGGCACTCCGGTGAAGCCAAGGAGCGCCAATTCGTGCACGATATCGGCGTCTTTCGACGTGCCCGCCGGCCACCGCCGCACGAGTACGGCAAACCGCGTCTGCCGGGCGGGGTTTGCGACGCGTACGCAATAGTGGGAACCGTCGCTCGGATGTTCGTCGTCTTTGGCCGAGCGAGTGCTGGCACTCCGGCGAAGCGAAACGGGGCCGATTCGGGCACGATATCGGCGTATTTCGACGTGCTCGCCGGCGACCGTCGCACGAGTACGGCAAAGCGCGTCTGCCGGGGCGAGGTTTGCGACGCCGACGAAAAAGTGGGAAGCGCCGCTCGGATCTTCGCCGTTTTTGCAGGAGTGAGTGGCGGCCCTCCTGCGAGACCAAGAAGCATCGACTCGCGCACGATATCGGTGTCTTTCGACGTGCCCGCCGGCCACCGCCGCACGAGTACGGCAAACCGCGTATGCCGGGGCGGGGTTGGCGACGCCGACGCAAAAGTGGGAACCGCCACTAGGATGTTCGCCGTTTTTGGCAGAGTGAGTGCTGGCACTCCGGCGAAGCGAAAGAGCGCGAATGCGCCCACGAAAGTGGCGTGTTTGGACGTGCTTGACGACGAACACCGCAGGAAAACGAAAAACCACGTCAGCCGGGGCGAGCGACCCATGGCGGTCTGGGTGCTTATCGCTGCTATTATAGGGGCACCCCGGCAGACGCAAAAAAAAAAAATTTTTTTTTCGACATTCTTTTTTGCTCGTCGACCTCGGGTGACCCAGGTCGCAGTGGGAGCCGCGCACGAAAGCGGCGTCGCGAGACGGCTTCGCGGTCGCTAGTCGCACGAGCTCGGCAACCGCGTCTGCCGGGGCGGAGTTTCGGGACGCCGACGGCTAAGTGGGAACCGCCGCTCGGATGTTCGCCGTTTGTGGCCGAGTGAGTGCTGGCACTCCGGCGAAGCCAAACGGGGCCGATTCCGGCACGATATCGGCGTCTTTCTACGTGCTCGCCGGCGACCGTCGCACGAGTACGGCAAAGTGCGTCTGCCGGGGCGGGGTTTGCGACGCGTACGCAATAGTGAGAACCGTCGCTCGGATGTTCGTCGTCTTTCGCCGAGCCAGTGCTGGCACTCCGGCGAAGCCGAACGGAGCCGATTCGGGCACGATATCGGCGTCTTTCCACGTGCTCGCCGGCGACCGTTGCACGAGTACGGTAAACCGCGTCAGCCGGGGCGGAGTTCGGGACGCCGATGCGAAAGTGGGAAGCGCCGCTCGGATCTTCGCCGTTTTTGGAGGAGTCAGTGGCGGCACTCCTGTGAAGCCAAGGTGCGCCAATTCGCGCACGATATCGGCGTCTTTCGACGTGCCCGCCGGCCACCGTCGCACGAGTACGGCAAACCTCGTCTGCCGGGGCGGGGTTTGCGACGCCGACGCAAAAGTGGGAACCGCCGCTCGGATGTTCGCCGTTTTTGGCAGAGTGAGTGCTGGCACTCCGGCGAAGCGAAAGAGCGTGAATGCGCCCACGAAAGTAGCGTATTTGGACGTGCTTGACGGCGACCGCCGCAGGAGTACGAAAAACCACGTCAGCCGGGGCGAGCGACCCACGGCGGTCTGGGTGCTTATCGCTGCTATTATAGGGGCACCCCGGCAGACGCAGAAAGAAAAAAAAAATGGGGACATGGCGTGCGTCACCGTGCGGCTTCGCAGCGTTGCCGAAGTCGCCGAGCCCTTCGACTGAGCCGAACGGCGGACAGGGAACGTTGGTCGGCCGTTCTAACCTGTCGGTGCCACGCCGAGACGTCGTTAAGGAAAACCGCGTCGTGGGCCTCTACGACGCCGTCGATTCGTTGTACGTTTGGTGTCCAGCGTGTCGGCGGCGAGTAGCGGACACGTCGTTCACGACTTCGGTCTTTCGCAGTCGACGCGAACTTGCGGAGAGTCGTGGTGCCTCACGTTTTCGGCAGAAACCGCGGCGGAATTTTCCCGTGCGTGCGCGCACGACCTCGGTGCTGTGCCGTCAGCGTAGTGTTGCACAAACTCGTGGCCTACCCAAGGTGCGGTACGTTTGCGGCCGTATCCTCGGTGGCAATTTCGTGAGTAGGGTCGCAAATTCTACGACCTCGGCGGGTTTGAGAGCGACGTAGACTTGTGGCACGCTCAACGTGCCACACGTTTCGGGGCACACCCGCGGTGAAATTTTCTCGAGTACGCTCGTATTAGTGCCCAAGGAGGTCTGGGTACTTATCGCTGCTATTATGTGGGGGTTCTCGTGAGCGGCGTACGCGAAAGCGACCGGGTGTCTGATATGCGGCGGGCTTCGGCCTCGTCAAGCGTGTCCTCGGGTCTGCTCCAGGGGAATCCACGGCAGTCGTCTGCAGCCTCATCCGCTTGATGCGTTAGGGGCTGGTTGTCGGACGGTGCCGTTTTACCACGATATCGAGGTGTGTTCCGTGTCGTCCTCGGGCGATTCAGATGCGAAAGCGCCGAAGACGCGGGCGTGACCCGTCGTCTGGCGGCTTTGCGGTCTCGGCTCCGTTGCTAGTTCCGGCCGGTCCACCGACAGTGCAGCGGGCTTGGGCAACCCGCACGGCGCGACCGAGTCGATGCAACGAAAAAGAGCGAGCATGAACGTGCTTCTTGCCGCACGGCTCCCACTCGTCTTTCGGGAAGGTTGTGCCGTAGCGAGCTCGAACGCCGTCATCTCGGAGTGCAAAATAAGCGTGTTGGGGCGCCTGAAGGTGGCCTCCGCCGCACACAGACTGCGTCCGGCCCGCCGAAGGCGAGGACGGACGCGCAGTCGAACGATTACCTGGTTGATCCTGCCAGTAATCATATGCTTGTCTCAAAGATTAAGCCATGCATGTCTAAGTACATGCCGAAATAAGGCGAAACCGCGAATGGCTCATTAAATCAGTTATGGTTCCTTAGATCGTTTCTTCCTACTTGGATAACTGTGGCAATTCTAGAGCTAATACATGCAGTGAGCCTGGAGCCCTTTGGGTAACGGGTGCTTTTATTAGACCAAGATCGATCGGGTTTCGGCCCGTATTGTGTGGTGACTCTGGATAACTTTGTGCTGATCGCATGGCCACGAGCCGGCGACGTTTCTTTCAAGTGTCTGCCTTATCAACTTTCGATGGTAGGTTACTTGCTTACCATGGTTGTTACGGGTAACGGAGAATCAGGGTTCGATTCCGGAGAGGGAGCCTGAGAAACGGCTACCACATCCAAGGAAGGCAGCAGGCGCGCAAATTACCCACTCCCGGCACGGGGAGGTAGTGACGAAAAATAACAATACGGGACTCTTTTGAGGCCCCGTAATTGAAATGAGTACACTCTAAATCCTTTAACGAGGATCAATTGGAGGGCAAGTCTGGTGCCAGCAGCCGCGGTAATTCCAGCTCCAATAGCGTATACTAAAGCTGCTGCGGTTAAAAAGCTCGTAGTTGGATCTCAGTTCCAGACGAGTAGTGCATCTACCCGATGCGACGGCTCGGACTGAACATCATGCCGGTTCTTTCTTGGTGCACTTCATTGTGTGCCTCGAGATGGCCGGTGCTTTTACTTTGAAAAAATTAGAGTGCTCAACGCAGGCGAGTCGCCTGAATAAACTTGCATGGAATAATAGAACAAGACCTCGTTTCTGTTCTGTTGGTTTTTGGAATACGAGGTAATGATTAAGAGGGACGGACGGGGGCATTCGTATTGCGGCGCTAGAGGTGAAATTCTTGGACCGTCGCAAGACGAACTACTGCGAAAGCATTTGCCAAGAATGTTTTCATTGATCAAGAACGAAAGTCAGAGGTTCGAAGGCGATCAGATACCGCCCTAGTTCTGACCATAAACGATGCCAACCAGCGATCCGCCTGAGTTACTCAAATGACTCGGCGGGCAGCTTCCGGGAAACCAAAGTATTTGGGTTCCGGGGGAAGTATGGTTGCAAAGCTGAAACTTAAAGGAATTGACGGAAGGGCACCACCAGGAGTGGAGCCTGCGGCTTAATTTGACTCAACACGGGAAAACTTACCCGGCCCGGACACTGGGAGGATTGACAGATTGAGAGCTCTTTCTTGATTCGGTGGATGGTGGTGCATGGCCGTTCTTAGTTGGTGGAGCGATTTGTCTGGTTAATTCCGATAACGAACGAGACTCTAGCCTATTAAATAGGTGCGGGGTTCCCAGCACCTTACAACCTTCTTAGAGGGACAAGCGGCTCCTAGCCGCACGAAACAGAGCAATAACAGGTCTGTGATGCCCTTAGATGTCCGGGGCCGCACGCGCGCTACACTGAAGGAAGCAGCGTGTCTTTATCCCTGTCTGAAAAGACTGGGTAACCCGTGGAACTTCTTTCGTGATTGGGATAGGGGCTTGCAATTGTTCCCCTTGAACGAGGAATTCCCAGTAAGCGCGAGTCATAAGCTCGCGTTGATTACGTCCCTGCCCTTTGTACACACCACCCGTCGCTACTACCGATTGAATGATTTAGTGAGGTCTTCGGACCGATGTCCGGCGCGGCCTTTCGGTTGCGCCGGTCTGTTGGAAAGATGACCAAACTTGATCATTTAGAGGAAGTAAAAGTCGTAACAAGGTTTCCGTAGGTGAACCTGCGGAAGGATCATTAACGGATTGTGAAGGGTGAGCGCCTCGGCTGCGTCTGCGCCCGACACTTTCTGCCGCTGACCCCGTTTGGACGCGGGGTCGGCTTTTCCCCACGGGGCTGCCTGAATGTGGAGCGGCACCCCGTGACAAATTGTTGCGCCCAGCGGACGCCAACACCGCGACCTTGGACGGTCGGCCAGGTGGCGGACGCGGGTACAAACGGCGCAACGCACTCATAGGTCGGCTTTCGACCCGCCACTGCACCGTGGCTCGAAGCGCTCGAAATGCGCGACCCGACCGCTGCGGGACCGCCTAGTACTGTAAACAGGAGCGGCGGAGCGCGAACGGCGAGTCGTGGTTACGTCGGTAGAAGGCGAGGCTGCGCGTTCCCGAAACGCCAGCCGAGTGCCCTCCCGACCGTTCGAGCGTGCAAGAACGAGACCCGACAATCGCGCGGCGACTGCCAAGTACGAGAGGAACGGCACAAGCGTCGGCGGTCGGTCAAGGAACTGGCGATGTGACGGGTCCGCTGTGCACCAGTGCATACCGTCCCGCCGTCCGCGGCAAGCGCCTCCGCGTCCTCGGGTGACGGAGGCTGCCGGTCGGTTCTTGCAGGCGAGGGATCTCGCTGGCACCGGTTCGCGTTGACGCGCGGCCGGTCATGGCACGGCGATGCGACGGCCGAGGTGCGCAGTACTCGATGGAGGAACCGCACGCTCCGATGACCGTCCCGCCCTCCGCGGCGTATGCGTACCGACCGTAATGGTTGCAGCAGCGCCGGCCGGCTTTTGAATTCGCCACACGAAACACGGTGCGAGATCGCGGTTAGGGGAGCGTCGACGTTGCCAGGCGTTTTGCTTGCTGCCGAGGGAAAGGCGGCACGGCCACGTCGCGCTCGTCGCGATTAGCGGGTCTGCGCGCTTTGGGAAGGTGCCGCAACGACTTGCCGAAAGAGGAAGCACGGAAGAACGAGGGACTTGGACGTCCCGACAATTGAACGCACTTGCGGCCAGGCCCTTGCTGGCTTCGTTCTTCCGCCTCGAGTAGGCTCGTACGCGGCTCCGGCGCCGAAAGTGGTCCTT
>NW_027464671.1:567500-582500 GCF_043290135.1 Rhipicephalus microplus
CCCCGGCTGACGCGGTTTTCGTTTTTCCGTGCCGCCCCGGCTGACGCGGTTTTCGTTTTTCCGTGCCGCCCCGGCTGACGCAGTTTTTGCGCCGCCCCGGCTGACGCGGTTTTCGCGCCGCCCCGGCTGACGCGGTTTTTGCGTCGCCCCGGCTGACGCGGTTCGGACTTTGCACTTTTTGGCTCACCCCGGCTGGCGGCCCACTCACTCGATCGCCAGGTCTGTTTGCCCCGGTGGTTCCACCGCCAGGCTTAAGCGCGAACTTTTTTTGTTTGTTTTCTTTTGATTAAGCGCAAGCTTTTTTCTTTGTTTTCTTTTGATTAAGCGCGGGCTTTTTTCTTTGTTTTTTTTTGCATTCGCCCCGGCAGACGCGGTTTTTGCGCCGCCCCGGCTGACGCGGTTTTTGCCGCCCCGGCTGACGCAGTTCGGACTTAGCACTTTTCGGCTGTGCCTGGCTGGCGGCCCACTCACTCGATCGCCATGTCTGTTTGCCACAGTTTTCCCGGTGGTGCTGCACCCGGGCTCGCCCCGGCTGACGCAGTTTTCGCGCCGCCCCGGCTGACGCGGTTTCGTGCCGCCCCGGCAGACGCGGTTTTCGCGCCGCCCCGGCTGACGCGGTTTCGTGCCGCCCCGGCAGACGCAGTTCGGACTTAGCACTTTTCGGCTGTGCCTGGCTGGCGGCCCACTCACTCGATCGCCATGTCTGTTTGCCACAGTTTTCCCGGTGGTGCCGCACCCGGGCTCGCCCCGGCAGACGCGTTTTTTTTTTTCTTTCGCCCCGGCTGACGCAGTTTTCGCGCCGCCCCGGCTGACGCGGTTTCGGGCCGCCCCGGCAGACGCAGTTCGGACTTGGCACTTTTCGGCTGTGCCTGGCTGGCGGCCCACTCACTCGATCGCCATGTCTGTTTGCCACAGTTTTCCCGGTGGTGCCGCACCCGGGCTCGCCCCGGCAGACGCGTTTTTTTTTTCTTTCGCCCCGGCTGACGCAGTTTTCGCGCCGCCCCGGCAGACGCGGTTTTTTGCGCCGCCCCGGCTGACGCGGTTTTTTGCCGCCCCGGCTGACGCAGTTCGGACTTGGCACTTTTTGGCTGAGCCTGGCTGGCGGCCCACTCACTCGATCGCCATGTCTGTTTGCCACAGTTTTCCCGGTGGTGCCGCACCCGGGCTCGCCCCGGCTGACGCAGTTTTCGCGCCGCCCCGGCTGACGCGGTTTCGTGCCGCCCCGGCAGACGCGGTTTTTGCGCCGCCCCGGCTGACGCGGTTTTTGCCGCCCCGGCTGACGCGGTTTTTGCCGCCCCGGCTGACGCAGTTCGGACTTAGCACTTTTTGGCTGAGCCTGGCTGGTGGCCCACTCACTCGATCGCCATGTCTGTTAGCCACAGTTTTCCCGGTGGTGCCGCACCCGGGCTCGCCCCGGCTGACGCAGTTTTCGCGCCGCCCTGGCAGACGCGGTTTTCGCGCCGCCCCGGCTGACGCGGTTTTTGCCGCCCCGGCTGACGCAGTTCGGACTTAGCACTTTTTGGGCTGAGCCTGGCTGGCGGCCCACTCACTCGATCGCCATGTCTGTTTGCCACAGTCTTCCCGGTGGTGCCGCACCCGGGCTCGCCCCGGCAGACGCGTTTTTTTTTTCTTTCGCCCCGGCAGACGTGGTTCCCCCCCCCCCTTTTCGCTCGCCCCGGCTGACGAGGTTTTCGCGCCGCCCCGGCTGACGCAGTTTTCGCGCCGCCCCGGCTGACGCGGTTTCGTGCCGCCCCGGCTGACGCGGTTTTCGCGCCGCCCCGGCTGACGCGGTTTTTGCGTCGCCCCGGCTGACACGGTTCGGACTTTGCACTTTTCGGCTGTGCCTGGCTGGCGGCCCACTCACTCGATCGCCATGTCTGTTTGCCACAGTTTTCCCGGTGGTGCCGCACCCGGGCTTGCCCCGGCAGACGCGTTTTTTTTTTTCTTTCGCCCCGGCTGACGCAGTTTTCGCGCCGCCCCGGCTGACGCGGTTTCGTGCCGCCCCGGCAGACGCGGTTTTTTGCGCCGCCCCGGCTGACGCGGTTTTTGCCGCCCCGGCTGACGCAGTTCGGACTTTGCACTTTTTGGCTGAGCCTGGCTGGCGGCCCACTCACTCGATCGCCATGTCTGTTTGCCACAGTTTTCCCGGTGGTGCCGCACCCGGGCTCGCCCCGGCAGACGCGTTTTTTTTTTCTTTCGCCCCGGCTGACGCAGTTTTCGCGCCGCCCCGGCTGACGCGGTTTCGTGCCGCCCCGGCAGACGCAGTTCGGACTTGGCACTTTTCGGCTGTGCCTGGCTGGCGGCCCACTCACTCGATCGCCATGTCTGTTTGCCACAGTTTTCCCGGTGGTGCCGCACCCGGGCTCGCCCCGGCAGACGCGTTTTTTTTTTTTCTTTCGCCCCGGCTGACGCAGTTTTCGCGCCGCCCCGGCAGACGCGGTTTTCGCGCCGCCCCGGCAGACGCGGTTTTTTGCGCCGCCCCGGCTGACGCGGTTTTTTGCCGCCCCGGCTGACGCAGTTCGGACTTGGCACTTTTTGGCTGAGCCTGGCTGGCGGCCCACTCACTCGATCGCCATGTCTGTTTGCCACAGTTTTCCCGGTGGTGCCGCACCCGGGCTCGCCCCGGCTGACGCAGTTTTCGCGCCGCCCCGGCTGACGCGGTTTCGTGCCGCCCCGGCAGACGCGGTTTTTGCGCCGCCCCGGCTGACGCGGTTTTTGCCGCCCCGGCTGACGCGGTTTTTGCCGCCCCGGCTGACGCAGTTCGGACTTAGCACTTTTTGGCTGAGCCTGGCTGGTGGCCCACTCACTCGATCGCCATGTCTGTTAGCCACAGTTTTCCCGGTGGTGCCGCACCCGGGCTCGCCCCGGCTGACGCAGTTTTCGCGCCGCCCCGGCAGACGCGGTTTTCGCGCCGCCCCGGCTGACGCGGTTTTTGCCGCCCCGGCTGACGCAGTTCGGACTTAGCACTTTTTGGGCTGAGCCTGGCTGGCGGCCCACTCACTCGATCGCCATGTCTGTTTGCCACAGTCTTCCCGGTGGTGCCGCACCCGGGCTCGCCCCGGCAGACGCGTTTTTTTTTTCTTTCGCCCCGGCAGACGTGGTTCCCCCCCCCCCTTTTCGCTCGCCCCGGCTGACGAGGTTTTCGCGCCGCCCCGGCTGACGCAGTTTTCGCGCCGCCCCGGCTGACGCGGTTTCGCGCCGCCCCGGCAGACGCGGTTTTTTGCGCCGCCCCGGCTGACGCGGTTTTTTGCCGCCCCGGCTGACGCAGTTCGGACTTGGCACTTTTTGGCTGAGCCTGGCTGGCGGCCCACTCACTCGATCGCCATGTCTGTTTGCCACAGTTTTCCCGGTGGTGCCGCACCCGGGCTCGCCCCGGCTGACGCAGTTTTCGCGCCGCCCCGGCTGACGCGGTTTCGTGCCGCCCCGGCAGACGCGGTTTTTGCGCCGCCCCGGCTGACGCGGTTTTTGCCGCCCCGGCTGACGCGGTTTTTGCCGCCCCGGCTGACGCAGTTCGGACTTAGCACTTTTTGGCTGAGCCTGGCTGGTGGCCCACTCACTCGATCGCCATGTCTGTTAGCCACAGTTTTCCCGGTGGTGCCGCACCCGGGCTCGCCCCGGCTGACGCAGTTTTCGCGCCGCCCCGGCAGACGCGGTTTTCGCGCCGCCCCGGCTGACGCGGTTTTTGCCGCCCCGGCTGACGCAGTTCGGACTTAGCACTTTTTGGGCTGAGCCTGGCTGGCGGCCCACTCACTCGATCGCCATGTCTGTTTGCCACAGTCTTCCCGGTGGTGCCGCACCCGGGCTCGCCCCGGCAGACGCGTTTTTTTTTTCTTTCGCCCCGGCAGACGTGGTTCCCCCCCCCCTTTTCGCTCGCCCCGGCTGACGAGGTTTTCGCGCCGCCCCGGCTGACGCAGTTTTCGCGCCGCCCCGGCTGACGCGGTTTCGTGCCGCCCCGGCTGACGCGGTTTTCGCGCCGCCCCGGCTGACGCGGTTTTTGCGTCGCCCCGGCTGACACGGTTCGGACTTTGCACTTTTCGGCTGTGCCTGGCTGGCGGCCCACTCACTCGATCGCCATGTCTGTTTGCCACAGTTTTCCCGGTGGTGCCGCACCCGGGCTTGCCCCGGCAGACGCGTTTTTTTTTTTTTCTTTCGCCCCGGCTGACGCAGTTTTCGCGCCGCCCCGGCTGACGCGGTTTCGTGCCGCCCCGGCAGACGCGGTTTTTTGCGCCGCCCCGGCTGACGCGGTTTTTGCCGCCCCGGCTGACGCAGTTCGGACTTTGCACTTTTTGGCTGAGCCTGGCTGGCGGCCCACTCACTCGATCGCCATGTCTGTTTGCCACAGTTTTCCCGGTGGTGCCGCACCCGGGCTCGCCCCGGCAGACGCGTTTTTTTTTTTCTTTCGCCCCGGCTGACGCAGTTTTCGCGCCGCCCCGGCTGACGCGGTTTCGTGCCGCCCCGGCAGACGCAGTTCGGACTTGGCACTTTTCGGCTGTGCCTGGCTGGCGGCCCACTCACTCGATCGCCATGTCTGTTTGCCACAGTTTTCCCGGTGGTGCCGCACCCGGGCTCGCCCCGGCAGACGCGTTTTTTTTTTCTTTCGCCCCGGCTGACGCAGTTTTCGCGCCGCCCCGGCAGACGCGGTTTTCGCGCCGCCCCGGCAGACGCGGTTTTTTGCGCCGCCCCGGCTGACGCGGTTTTTTGCCGCCCCGGCTGACGCAGTTCGGACTTGGCACTTTTTGGCTGAGCCTGGCTGGCGGCCCACTCACTCGATCGCCATGTCTGTTTGCCACAGTTTTCCCGGTGGTGCCGCACCCGGGCTCGCCCCGGCTGACGCAGTTTTCGCGCCGCCCCGGCTGACGCGGTTTCGTGCCGCCCCGGCAGACGCGGTTTTTGCGCCGCCCCGGCTGACGCGGTTTTTGCCGCCCCGGCTGACGCGGTTTTTGCCGCCCCGGCTGACGCAGTTCGGACTTAGCACTTTTCGGCTGAGCCTGGCTGGTGGCCCACTCACTCGATCGCCATGTCTGTTAGCCACAGTTTTCCCGGTGGTGCCGCACCCGGGCTCGCCCCGGCTGACGCAGTTTTCGCGCCGCCCCGGCAGACGCGGTTTTCGCGCCGCCCCGGCTGACGCGGTTTTTGCCGCCCCGGCTGACACGGTTCGGACTTTGCACTTTTCGGCTGTGCCTGGCTGGCGGCCCACTCACTCGATCGCCATGTCTGTTTGCCACAGTTTTCCCGGTGGTGCCGCACCCGGGCTTGCCCCGGCAGACGCGTTTTTTTTTTTTTCTTTCGCCCCGGCTGACGCAGTTTTCGCGCCGCCCCGGCTGACGCGGTTTCGTGCCGCCCCGGCAGACGCGGTTTTTTGCGCCGCCCCGGCTGACGCGGTTTTTGCCGCCCCGGCTGACGCAGTTCGGACTTTGCACTTTTTGGCTGAGCCTGGCTGGCGGCCCACTCACTCGATCGCCATGTCTGTTTGCCACAGTTTTCCCGGTGGTGCCGCACCCGGGCTCGCCCCGGCAGACGCGTTTTTTTTTTCCTTCGCCCCGGCAGACGTGGTTCCCCCCCCCCCCTCCGTCTTTCTTTTTGTTTTTTTTTTCGCCGCGGCTGAAGTGGATTTTTCGGTGCCTCGACGCCCCGGTAGTCGCGGTTTTTCCGTTTCCGCACGGCCCCGGCTGACGCTGCTCGGTCACAGTCGCCTTTTGTGGTGATTGCAGACTTCTTGAGCGCGGGTGTTTTTTTTTTGTTGTTGTTGTTGTTTTATTACGCATTCGCTCCAGCAGACGCTGTTTAGACTTTTTGTTTCCTCTTTTATCCTGCGACGAGGTGACGAGGTTTATTCGGTGCCCCGCCGCCCCGGCTGAAGTGATTTTTCCTGTCCCGTGCCGCCCCGGCTGACGCGGTTGGGACTTCGCGTTTGTTCGGCCGCCACGGGTTTTGGCGCACTCGCTCGGTTGCTTGTTGTTGCCACTTGTTGCGAACCCAGGTTTCTTGAGCGAGCGCGGGCGTTTTTTCTTCCTTTCTTTCTTTGTTCTATGTGTTAGCGAATCGGCCTTTAATATCACACGAGGACTCACAACCAACAATTTTCAGTTTGAAGTGTAAATAATCTGCAGGTGTTGACGTAACTGACTTGCCCCGTACCCTTGAGTACATCCATGAAGTTCTCGTAGTACTACTAAATCGCATTATTCCAAGTGGAGAAATTCCCATAAATTTGCAAACCTCTACACGAAAATCGGTGCGCGTGATAAAGTTGAAAATTATCGTCCGATATCAAATGTGCCTTCTATAACACAAATTCTAGGAAAAAAAAAAAAACACTTGTTCGCCGTTTTCTGCGCCGTGACTGGCAGCACTCCGGCGAAGCGAAACGGGGTCGATTCGAGCACGATATCGGCGTCTTTCGACGTGCTCGCCGGCGACCGTCGCACGAGTACGTCGCACGAGCGCGTCTGCCGGGGCGCCGTTTGCGAAGCCGACGCAAAAGTGGGAACCGCCGCTCGGATGATCGCCGCTTTCGGCAGAGTGAGTGTTGGCACTCCGGGGAAGCGAAACAGCGTGAATGCGCCCACGAAATCGGCGTATTTTGAAGTGACCGCCGGCGACCGTCGCACGAGTACGGTAAACCGCGTCAGCCGGGGCGTAGTTCGGGACGCCGACGAAAAAGTGGGAAGCGCAACTCGGATCTTCGCCGTTTTTGCAGGAGTGAGTGGCGGCCCTCCTGCGAGACCAAGAAGCATCGATTCGTGCACGAATTCGGCGCCTTTCGACGTGATCGCCGGCGACCGTCGCTCGAGTAGGGCAAACCGCGTCTGCCGGGGCGGGCTTCGGGACGCCGATGCGAAAGTGGGAAACGCTGCTCGGATGTTCGCCGTTTTTGGCCGAGTGAGTGCTGGCACTCGGGCGAAGCCAAACGGGGCCGATTACGGCACGATATCGGCGTCTTTCGACGTGCCCGCCGGCGACCGTCGCACGAGTACGGTAAACCGCGTCAGCCCGGGCGGAGTTCGGGACGCCGATGCGAAAGTGGAGAACGCCGCTCGGATCTTCGCCGTTTTTGGAGGAGTGAGTGGCGGCACTCCGGAGAAGCCAAGGAGCGCCAATTAGCGCACGATATCGGCGTCTTTCGACGCGCTCGCCGGCGACCGTCGCACGAGTAGGGCAAACCGCGTCTGCCGGGGCGGGGTTTACGACGCCGACGCAAAAGTGGGAACCGCCGCTCGGATGTTGGCCGTTTTTGGCAGAGTGAGTGCTGGCACTCCGGCGACGCGAAAGAGCGCGAATGCGCCCACGAAAGTGGCGTATTTGGACGTGCTTGACGGCGACCGCTGCAGGAGTACGAAAAACCACGTCAGCCGGGGCGAGCGACCCACGGCGGTCTGGGTGCTTATCGCTGCTATTATAGGGGCACCCCGGCAGACGCAGAAAAAAAAAATTTTTTTTCGACCTTCTTTTTTGCTGGTCGAGCTCGGGTAACCCAGGTCGCAATGGGAGCCGCGCACGAAAGCGGCGTCGCGAGACGCGTTCGCGGTCGCTAGTCGCACGAGCTCGGCAACCGCGTCAGCCGGCGCGGAGTTCGGGATGCCGACGGCTAAGTGGGTACCGCTGCTCGGATGTTCGCCGTTTTTGGCCGAGTGAGTGCTGGCACTCCGGTGAAGCCAAGGAGCGCCAATTCGTGCACGATATCGGCGTCTTTCGACGTGCCCGCCGGCCACCGCCGCACGAGTACGGCAAACCGCGTCTGCCGGGGCGGGGTTTGCGACGCGTACGCAATAGTGGGAACCGTCGCTCGGATGTTCGTCGTCTTTGGCCGAGCGAGTGCTGGCACTCCGGCGAAGCGAAACGGGGCCGATTCGGGCACGATATCGGCGTATTTCGACGTGCTCGCCGGCGACCGTCGCACGAGTACGGCAAAGCGCGTCTGCCGGGGCGAGGTTTGCGACGCCGACGAAAAAGTGGGAAGCGCCGCTCGGATCTTCGCCGTTTTTGCAGGAGTGAGTGGCGGCCCTCCTGCGAGACCAAGAAGCATCGACTCGCGCACGATATCGGTGTCTTTCGACGTGCCCGCCGGCCACCGCCGCACGAGTACGGCAAACCGCGTATGCCGGGGCGGGGTTGGCGACGCCGACGCAAAAGTGGGAACCGCCACTAGGATGTTCGCCGTTTTTGGCAGAGTGAGTGCTGGCACTCCGGCGAAGCGAAAGAGCGCGAATGCGCCCACGAAAGTGGCGTGTTTGGACGTGCTTGACGACGACCACCGCAGGAAAACGAAAAACCACGTCAGCCGGGGCGAGCGACCCATGGCGGTCTGGGTGCTTATCGCTGCTATTATAGGGGCACCCCGGCAGACGCAAAAAAAAAAAATTTTTTTTTCGACATTCTTTTTTGCTCGTCGACCTCGGGTGACCCAGGTCGCAGTGGGAGCCGCGCACGAAAGCGGCGTCGCGAGACGGCTTCGCGGTCGCTAGTCGCACGAGCTCGGCAACCGCGTCTGCCGGGGCGGAGTTCGGGACGCCGACGGCTAAGTGGGAACCGCCGCTCGGATGTTCGCCGTTTGTGGCCGAGTGAGTGCTGGCACTCCGGCGAAGCCAAACGGGGCCGATTCCGGCACGATATCGGCGTCTTTCTACGTGCTCGCCGGCGACCGTCGCACGAGTACGGCAAAGTGCGTCTGCCGGGGCGGGGTTTGCGACGCGTACGCAATAGTGAGAACCGTCGCTCGGATGTTCGTCGTCTTTCGCCGAGCCAGTGCTGGCACTCCGGCGAAGCCGAACGGAGCCGATTCGGGCACGATATCGGCGTCTTTCCACGTGCTCGCCGGCGACCGTCGCACGAGTACGGTAAACCGCGTCAGCCGGGGCGGAGTTCGGGACGCCGATGCGAAAGTGGGAAGCGCCGCTCGGATCTTCGCCGTTTTTGGAGGAGTCAGTGGCGGCACTCCGGTGAAGCCAAGGTGCGCCAATTCGCGCACGATATCGGCGTCTTTCGACGTGCCCGCCGGCCACCGTCGCACGAGTACGGCAAACCTCGTCTGCCGGGGCGGGGTTTGCGACGCCGACGCAAAAGTGGGAACCGCCGCTCGGATGTTCGCCGTTTTTGGCAGAGTGAGTGCTGGCACTCCGGCGAAGCGAAAGAGCGTGAATGCGCCCACGAAAGTAGCGTATTTGGACGTGCTTGACGGCGACCGCCGCAGGAGTACGAAAAACCACGTCAGCCGGGGCGAGCGACCCACGGCGGTCTGGGTGCTTATCGCTGCTATTATAGGGGCACCCCGGCAGACGCAGAAAGAAAAAAAAAATGGGGACATGGCGTGCGTCACCGTGCGGCTTCGCAGCGTTGCCGAAGTCGCCGAGCCCTTCGACTGAGCCGAACGGCGGACAGGGAACGTTGGTCGGCCGTTCTAACCTGTCGGTGCCACGCCGAGACGTCGTTAAGGAAAACCGCGTCGTGGGCCTCTACGACGCCGTCGATTCGTTGTACGTTTGGTGTCCAGCGTGTCGGCGGCGAGTAGCGGACACGTCGTTCACGACTTCGGTCTTTCGCAGTCGACGCGAACTTGCGGAGAGTCGTGGTGCCTCACGTTTTCGGCAGAAACCGCGGCGGAATTTTCCCGTGCGTGCGCGCACGACCTCGGTGCTGTGCCGTCAGCGTAGTGTTGCACAAACTCGTGGCCTACCCAAGGTGCGGTACGTTTGCGGCCGTATCCTCGGTGGCAATTTCGTGAGTAGGGTCGCAAATTCTACGACCTCGGCGGGTTTGAGAGCGACGTAGACTTGTGGCACGCTCAACGTGCCACACGTTTCGGGGCACACCCGCGGTGAAATTTTCTCGAGTACGCTCGTATTAGTGCCCAAGGAGGTCTGGGTACTTATCGCTGCTATTATGTGGGGGTTCTCGTGAGCGGCGTACGCGAAAGCGACCGGGTGTCTGATATGCGGCGGGCTTCGGCCTCGTCAAGCGTGTCCTCGGGTCTGCTCCAGGGGAATCCACGGCAGTCGTCTGCAGCCTCATCCGCTTGATGCGTTAGGGGCTGGTTGTCGGACGGTGCCGTTTTACCACGATATCGAGGTGTGTTCCGTGTCGTCCTCGGGCGATTCAGATGCGAAAGCGCCGAAGACGCGGGCGTGACCCGTCGTCTGGCGGCTTTGCGGTCTCGGCTCCGTTGCTAGTCCCGGCCGGTCCACCGACAGTGCAGCGGGCTTGGGCAACCCGCACGGCGCGACCGAGTCGATGCAACGAAAAAGAGCGAGCATGAACGTGCTTCTTGCCGCACGGCTCCCACTCGTCTTTCGGGAAGGTTGTGCCGTAGCGAGCTCGAACGCCGTCATCTCGGAGTGCAAAATAAGCGTGTTGGGGCGCCTGAAGGTGGCCTCCGCCGCACACAGACTGCGTCCGGCCCGCCGAAGGCGAGGACGGACGCGCAGTCGAACGATTACCTGGTTGATCCTGCCAGTAATCATATGCTTGTCTCAAAGATTAAGCCATGCATGTCTAAGTACATGCCGAAATAAGGCGAAACCGCGAATGGCTCATTAAATCAGTTATGGTTCCTTAGATCGTTTCTTCCTACTTGGATAACTGTGGCAATTCTAGAGCTAATACATGCAGTGAGCCTGGAGCCCTTTGGGTAACGGGTGCTTTTATTAGACCAAGATCGATCGGGTTTCGGCCCGTATTGTGTGGTGACTCTGGATAACTTTGTGCTGATCGCATGGCCACGAGCCGGCGACGTTTCTTTCAAGTGTCTGCCTTATCAACTTTCGATGGTAGGTTACTTGCTTACCATGGTTGTTACGGGTAACGGAGAATCAGGGTTCGATTCCGGAGAGGGAGCCTGAGAAACGGCTACCACATCCAAGGAAGGCAGCAGGCGCGCAAATTACCCACTCCCGGCACGGGGAGGTAGTGACGAAAAATAACAATACGGGACTCTTTTGAGGCCCCGTAATTGAAATGAGTACACTCTAAATCCTTTAACGAGGATCAATTGGAGGGCAAGTCTGGTGCCAGCAGCCGCGGTAATTCCAGCTCCAATAGCGTATACTAAAGCTGCTGCGGTTAAAAAGCTCGTAGTTGGATCTCAGTTCCAGACGAGTAGTGCATCTACCCGATGCGACGGCTCGGACTGAACATCATGCCGGTTCTTTCTTGGTGCACTTCATTGTGTGCCTCGAGATGGCCGGTGCTTTTACTTTGAAAAAATTAGAGTGCTCAACGCAGGCGAGTCGCCTGAATAAACTTGCATGGAATAATAGAACAAGACCTCGTTTCTGTTCTGTTGGTTTTTGGAATACGAGGTAATGATTAAGAGGGACGGACGGGGGCATTCGTATTGCGGCGCTAGAGGTGAAATTCTTGGACCGTCGCAAGACGAACTACTGCGAAAGCATTTGCCAAGAATGTTTTCATTGATCAAGAACGAAAGTCAGAGGTTCGAAGGCGATCAGATACCGCCCTAGTTCTGACCATAAACGATGCCAACCAGCGATCCGCCTGAGTTACTCAAATGACTCGGCGGGCAGCTTCCGGGAAACCAAAGTATTTGGGTTCCGGGGGAAGTATGGTTGCAAAGCTGAAACTTAAAGGAATTGACGGAAGGGCACCACCAGGAGTGGAGCCTGCGGCTTAATTTGACTCAACACGGGAAAACTTACCCGGCCCGGACACTGGGAGGATTGACAGATTGAGAGCTCTTTCTTGATTCGGTGGATGGTGGTGCATGGCCGTTCTTAGTTGGTGGAGCGATTTGTCTGGTTAATTCCGATAACGAACGAGACTCTAGCCTATTAAATAGGTGCGGGGTTCCCAGCACCTTACAACCTTCTTAGAGGGACAAGCGGCTCCTAGCCGCACGAAACAGAGCAATAACAGGTCTGTGATGCCCTTAGATGTCCGGGGCCGCACGCGCGCTACACTGAAGGAAGCAGCGTGTCTTTATCCCTGTCTGAAAAGACTGGGTAACCCGTGGAACTTCTTTCGTGATTGGGATAGGGGCTTGCAATTGTTCCCCTTGAACGAGGAATTCCCAGTAAGCGCGAGTCATAAGCTCGCGTTGATTACGTCCCTGCCCTTTGTACACACCGCCCGTCGCTACTACCGATTGAATGATTTAGTGAGGTCTTCGGACCGATGTCCGGCGCGGCCTTTCGGTTGCGCCGGTCTGTTGGAAAGATGACCAAACTTGATCATTTAGAGGAAGTAAAAGTCGTAACAAGGTTTCCGTAGGTGAACCTGCGGAAGGATCATTAACGGATTGTGAAGGGTGAGCGCCTCGGCTGCGTCTGCGCCCGACACTTTCTGCCGCTGACCCCGTTTGGACGCGGGGTCGGCTTTTCCCCACGGGGCTGCCTGAATGTGGAGCGGCACCCCGTGACAAATTGTTGCGCCCAGCGGACGCCAACACCGCGACCTTGGACGGTCGGCCAGGTGGCGGACGCGGGTACAAACGGCGCAACGCACTCATAGGTCGGCTTTCGACCCGCCACTGCACCGTGGCTCGAAGCGCTCGAAATGCGCGACCCGACCGCTGCGGGACCGCCTAGTACTGTAAACAGGAGCGGCGGAGCGCGAACGGCGAGTCGTGGTTACGTCGGTAGAAGGCGAGGCTGCGCGTTCCCGAAACGCCAGCCGAGTGCCCTCCCGACCGTTCGAGCGTGCAAGAACGAGACCCGACAATCGCGCGGCGACTGCCAAGTACGAGAGGAACGGCACAAGCGTCGGCGGTCGGTCAAGGAACTGGCGATGTGACGGGTCCGCTGTGCACCAGTGCATACCGTCCCGCCGTCCGCGGCAAGCGCCTCCGCGTCCTCGGGTGACGGAGGCTGCCGGTCGGTTCTTGCAGGCGAGGGATCTCGCTGGCACCGGTTCGCGTTGACGCGCGGCCGGTCATGGCACGGCGATGCGACGGCCGAGGTGCGCAGTACTCGATGGAGGAACCGCACGCTCCGATGACCGTCCCGCCCTCCGCGGCGTATGCGTACCGACCGTAATGGTTGCAGCAGCGCCGGCCGGCTTTTGAATTCGCCACACGAAACACGGTGCGAGATCGCGGTTAGGGGAGCGTCGACGTTGCCAGGCGTTTTGCTTGCTGCCGAGGGAAAGGCGGCACGGCCACGTCGCGCTCGTCGCGATTAGCGGGTCTGCGCGCTTTGGGAAGGTGCCGCAACGACTTGCCGAAAGAGGAAGCACGGAAGAACGAGGGACTTGGACGTCCCGACAATTGAACGCACTTGCGGCCAGGCCCTTGCTGGCTTCGTTCTTCCGCCTCGAGTAGGCTCGTACGCGGCTCCGGCGCCGAAAGTGGTCCTTGGCACCGACTTCGGTGGACGTGGGAAGTGCCGCGCAAGTACGGCGCGCCTGGCTCCACCTGTTGGCTAAAGTAAGCAGCCGGATCGGCATTTTGGTGTGCGGTGGCAAACCGTGTATGCGAAAAAAGCTTGTGCGATTTCGTGGAACAAAAAGCGGGGGTCCCCCTTTTTATGCGGAGGAGACCGACCCGCCCGCCGTGGTGAACCGCGACGCCACGGTAAAAACGGGAGAGGCTTGTCGATGGGACCGTGCATCCCGCGCTCCACGGAGGCCGGGAGGCGGCCGCCCGAGGAAATGTGTAGCCGTCGAGGCCCGCATCTGCGTGCACTCTTATCCAAATGGGTGTACCGCAGGCATTTTCTGGTTAGGCGGGCCAATGAGAGCGAGCACACAACGATACCTACGGGTCCGGCTTGGAGAACCGGCTTCGACGCCTCCCGAGTATTTATAGAGGGGTGGACCACGAAAGCACTCGCAAGTAGCGGAAGCGAAACGCCGTCCGAAACACACCGTTTGCTCGATTTGCGGCAGCCGAAAAAGGCGCGGCAGAGTTTTGGAGTCCAAGCGTGCGCTGAAAAGCGCCCTTCTTGGCCACTGTTTGGCCGAGTGCCAGAAACGTTTGGTTTTGACTGTACGGAATTGAACAAACACTTTTTCACGACTCTAAGCGGTGGATCACTCGGTTCTCGGGTCGATGAAGAACGCAGCCAGCTGCGAGACTTGGTGTGAATTGCAGGACACACTGAGCACTGATTCTTTGAACGCACATTGCGGCCTTGGGTCTTCCCTTGGCTTCGTCTGTCTGAGGGTCGGATCACATATCAAGAGAGCCTTCGGCGCACAAGGGAACGTGAGCCGTCGACTCGTTTTGACCGCGTCGGCAACACGGACAGCACGCTGAACACCTCACAGCGAGCGCCAACAGCGGCCACTCAAGGGCGAGACGGTGGCGACCGTCGTGCCAGAGCCCAACCGAAACGGGGGCGACCGACTGCATTGAGGATGTGGCACCTCGTTGAGACCGCCGCAGGACTTCGAGTCGGAAGGAAGCCTGCAGGGAAAGTGCGGTCGAGGTTGCGTACTCCTCTCTGCGACCGGGCGCGCAAGAGCTGCGAGAGCCACGGACGCGCAACTTTAACGCACGGTAAACACGAGGAGCGAAAGCCGGCCAGCAAAGCTTCTCCAGCCGTGCGCAAAGTGCGCGAGATCGCAGCCTTGCGTTGCGCTTGTTGCCCTCGAAGTAAGCAGGGTGTCCCGTAGACCGGGCGCTCGAACACGCTGCGGGGCCGTGCCTCCTCCAGGCTTTGCCGCGCGAACAGGGAACGTTCGCGCGCAAAGCGCAGGGAGGTGAGGAGGCTGCGCCCGACGTTTGCGGTTCGCTGCGTACGCGGTTGATGCGGAGAGCACGGCGCGACGACTTGCCGCGAAACGGAAAAAGTCTCCCGCACGAGTTGGCGAAACGTTGGCGAAGCTTAAGGCGTTCTCGTCGTAGTCCGCCGTCGGTCTAAGTGCTTCGCAGTTCCCGTCCCGTTCAAAAAACTGGGCCACTCCAGTTGGGGCGGGGGCGACGCTACACGAGACGATGCCTCTCGCCAGGCTGCGTGGCTGCCCTTGCGGCGGCGGCGACTGGCCTCGGCGGTGTTTGGGCTTTCGACACGGTCGTTTATCACGCAACTGCTCGGACGACGCACGCGC
>NW_027464671.1:587500-602500 GCF_043290135.1 Rhipicephalus microplus
AAGGAACGGCGCGGAGAGGGCTCGAGACAAAGCTCGACCCTAAACCGCGCCAAGTACGGAGGGAACAGCGCGGCTAAGGGCTCGAAACAAACCCTAAACCGCGCCAAGTACGGAGGGAACAGCGCGGCTAAGGGCTCGAAACAAACCCTAAACCGCGCCAAGTACGGAAGGAACGGCGCGGAGAGGGCTCGAGACAAAGCTCGACCCTAAACCGCGCCAAGTACGGAGGGAACAGCGCGGCTAAGGGCTCGAAACAAACCCTGAACCGCGCCAAGTACGAAAGGAACGGCGCGCAGTAGGGGTTTAAAACAAAGCTGGTCCCGAAACCGCGCCAAGTACGAAAGGAACAGCGCGGTCGAGACTCGGAAGAAAAAGCTTTCAAAGTGTCGTAGCAAGATGCACACTGCTGTTCGTGTGGAACAAACGTGACTACCGTGCTGTACGGTGGAGTTCTGTGCGCAAAAGCGGCGCGTGTGTTTCTAAGCACCACAGCGTTGTGTCAAAAAAGAGGTGCCTGAGAGAAACGCATGCGACTGCCGTGCTTTGCGGCATAGCACCGTGCGCAAAAACGGTGCGCATGCAAGAGGTGTCAGAGCTAGCGAACTTGTGCCACGAGCAACAGGTCACTAAAAGCCTATAGATGACGGTGTTGGAGGAAAAGAAAAATATCGAGAAAGCACTGCGGTGTGCCGTGCGTAGGGACGGGCGCGCGTGCCACATGCCGCCGAAATATGGGTGTCGGAGAAAACAGAGTGCCGCGCGTAACGAGGGGCGCGCGTGTTACAGAGAGATATGCCCAAACGCATGAAAGTGTACGCAGGTGTCCTAAGGCAGTTTTTTTTTTTTTCCTCATTTTGATGTCGCCCCGGCTGACGCGGTTTTCGTTTTTCCGTGCCGCCCCGGCTGACGCGGTTTTCGTTTTTCCGTGCCGCCCCGGCTGACGCAGTTTTTGCGCCGCCCCGGCTGACGCGGTTTTCGCGCCGCCCCGGCTGACGCGGTTTTTGCGTCGCCCCGGCTGACGCGGTTCGGACTTTGCACTTTTTGGCTCACCCCGGCTGGCGGCCCACTCACTCGATCGCCAGGTCTGTTTGCCCCGGTGGTTCCACCGCCAGGCTTAAGCGCGAACTTTTTTTGTTTGTTTTCTTTTGATTAAGCGCAAGCTTTTTTCTTTGTTTTCTTTTGATTAAGCGCGGGCTTTTTTCTTTGTTTTTTTTTGCATTCGCCCCGGCAGACGCGGTTTTTGCGCCGCCCCGGCTGACGCGGTTTTTGCCGCCCCGGCTGACGCAGTTCGGACTTAGCACTTTTCGACTGTGCCTGGCTGGCGGCCCACTCACTCGATCGCCATGTCTGTTTGCCACAGTTTTCCCGGTGGTGCTGCACCCGGGCTCGCCCCGGCTGACGCAGTTTTCGCGCCGCCCCGGCTGACGCGGTTTCGTGCCGCCCCGGCAGACGCGGTTTTCGCGCCGCCCCGGCTGACGCGGTTTCGTGCCGCCCCGGCAGACGCAGTTCGGACTTAGCACTTTTCGGCTGTGCCTGGCTGGCGGCCCACTCACTCGATCGCCATGTCTGTTTGCCACAGTTTTCCCGGTGGTGCCGCACCCGGGCTCGCCCCGGCAGACGCGTTTTTTTTTTTCTTTCGCCCCGGCTGACGCAGTTTTCGCGCCGCCCCGGCTGACGCGGTTTCGGGCCGCCCCGGCAGACGCAGTTCGGACTTGGCACTTTTCGGCTGTGCCTGGCTGGCGGCCCACTCACTCGATCGCCATGTCTGTTTGCCACAGTTTTCCCGGTGGTGCCGCACCCGGGCTCGCCCCGGCAGACGCGTTTTTTTTTTTTCTTTCGCCCCGGCTGACGCAGTTTTCGCGCCGCCCCGGCAGACGCGGTTTTCGCGCCGCCCCGGCAGACGCGGTTTTTTGCGCCGCCCCGGCTGACGCGGTTTTTTGCCGCCCCGGCTGACGCAGTTCGGACTTGGCACTTTTTGGCTGAGCCTGGCTGGCGGCCCACTCACTCGATCGCCATGTCTGTTTGCCACAGTTTTCCCGGTGGTGCCGCACCCGGGCTCGCCCCGGCTGACGCAGTTTTCGCGCCGCCCCGGCTGACGCGGTTTCGTGCCGCCCCGGCAGACGCGGTTTTTGCGCCGCCCCGGCTGACGCGGTTTTTGCCGCCCCGGCTGACGCGGTTTTTGCCGCCCCGGCTGACGCAGTTCGGACTTAGCACTTTTTGGCTGAGCCTGGCTGGTGGCCCACTCACTCGATCGCCATGTCTGTTAGCCACAGTTTTCCCGGTGGTGCCGCACCCGGGCTCGCCCCGGCTGACGCAGTTTTCGCGCCGCCCCGGCAGACGCGGTTTTCGCGCCGCCCCGGCTGACGCGGTTTTTGCCGCCCCGGCTGACGCAGTTCGGACTTAGCACTTTTTGGGCTGAGCCTGGCTGGCGGCCCACTCACTCGATCGCCATGTCTGTTTGCCACAGTCTTCCCGGTGGTGCCGCACCCGGGCTCGCCCCGGCAGACGCGTTTTTTTTTTCTTTCGCCCCGGCAGACGTGGTTCCCCCCCCCCCTTTTCGCTCGCCCCGGCTGACGAGGTTTTCGCGCCGCCCCGGCTGACGCAGTTTTCGCGCCGCCCCGGCTGACGCGGTTTCGTGCCGCCCCGGCTGACGCGGTTTTCGCGCCGCCCCGGCTGACGCGGTTTTTGCGTCGCCCCGGCTGACACGGTTCGGACTTTGCACTTTTCGGCTGTGCCTGGCTGGCGGCCCACTCACTCGATCGCCATGTCTGTTTGCCACAGTTTTCCCGGTGGTGCCGCACCCGGGCTTGCCCCGGCAGACGCGTTTTTTTTTTCTTTCGCCCCGGCTGACGCAGTTTTCGCGCCGCCCCGGCTGACGCGGTTTCGTGCCGCCCCGGCAGACGCGGTTTTTTGCGCCGCCCCGGCTGACGCAGTTCGGACTTTGCACTTTTTGGCTGAGCCTGGCTGGCGGCCCACTCACTCGATCGCCATGTCTGTTTGCCACAGTTTTCCCGGTGGTGCCGCACCCGGGCTCGCCCCGGCAGACGCGTTTTTTTTTTCTTTCGCCCCGGCTGACGCAGTTTTCGCGCCGCCCCGGCTGACGCGGTTTCGTGCCGCCCCGGCAGACGCAGTTCGGACTTGGCACTTTTCGGCTGTGCCTGGCTGGCGGCCCACTCACTCGATCGCCATGTCTGTTTGCCACAGTTTTCCCGGTGGTGCCGCACCCGGGCTCGCCCCGGCAGACGCGTTTTTTTTTTCTTTCGCCCCGGCTGACGCAGTTTTCGCGCCGCCCCGGCAGACGCGGTTTTCGCGCCGCCCCGGCAGACGCGGTTTTTTGCGCCGCCCCGGCTGACGCGGTTTTTTGCCGCCCCGGCTGACGCAGTTCGGACTTGGCACTTTTTGGCTGAGCCTGGCTGGCGGCCCACTCACTCGATCGCCATGTCTGTTTGCCACAGTTTTCCCGGTGGTGCCGCACCCGGGCTCGCCCCGGCTGACGCAGTTTTCGCGCCGCCCCGGCTGACGCGGTTTCGTGCCGCCCCGGCAGACGCGGTTTTTGCGCCGCCCCGGCTGACGCGGTTTTTGCCGCCCCGGCTGACGCGGTTTTTGCCGCCCCGGCTGACGCAGTTCGGACTTAGCACTTTTTGGCTGAGCCTGGCTGGTGGCCCACTCACTCGATCGCCATGTCTGTTAGCCACAGTTTTCCCGGTGGTGCCGCACCCGGGCTCGCCCCGGCTGACGCAGTTTTCGCGCCGCCCCGGCAGACGCGGTTTTCGCGCCGCCCCGGCTGACGCGGTTTTTGCCGCCCCGGCTGACGCAGTTCGGACTTAGCACTTTTTGGGCTGAGCCTGGCTGGCGGCCCACTCACTCGATCGCCATGTCTGTTTGCCACAGTCTTCCCGGTGGTGCCGCACCCGGGCTCGCCCCGGCAGACGCGTTTTTTTTTTCTTTCGCCCCGGCAGACGTGGTTCCCCCCCCCCCCCCTTTTCGCTCGCCCCGGCTGACGAGGTTTTCGCGCCGCCCCGGCTGACGCAGTTTTCGCGCCGCCCCGGCTGACGCGGTTTCGCGCCGCCCCGGCAGACGCGGTTTTTTGCGCCGCCCCGGCTGACGCGGTTTTTTGCCGCCCCGGCTGACGCAGTTCGGACTTGGCACTTTTTGGCTGAGCCTGGCTGGCGGCCCACTCACTCGATCGCCATGTCTGTTTGCCACAGTTTTCCCGGTGGTGCCGCACCCGGGCTCGCCCCGGCTGACGCAGTTTTCGCGCCGCCCCGGCTGACGCGGTTTCGTGCCGCCCCGGCAGACGCGGTTTTTGCGCCGCCCCGGCTGACGCGGTTTTTGCCGCCCCGGCTGACGCGGTTTTTGCCGCCCCGGCTGACGCAGTTCGGACTTAGCACTTTTTGGCTGAGCCTGGCTGGTGGCCCACTCACTCGATCGCCATGTCTGTTAGCCACAGTTTTCCCGGTGGTGCCGCACCCGGGCTCGCCCCGGCTGACGCAGTTTTCGCGCCGCCCCGGCAGACGCGGTTTTCGCGCCGCCCCGGCTGACGCGGTTTTTGCCGCCCCGGCTGACGCAGTTCGGACTTAGCACTTTTTGGGCTGAGCCTGGCTGGCGGCCCACTCACTCGATCGCCATGTCTGTTTGCCACAGTCTTCCCGGTGGTGCCGCACCCGGGCTCGCCCCGGCAGACGCGTTTTTTTTTCTTTCGCCCCGGCAGACGTGGTTCCCCCCCCCCCTTTTCGCTCGCCCCGGCTGACGAGGTTTTCGCGCCGCCCCGGCTGACGCAGTTTTCGCGCCGCCCCGGCTGACGCGGTTTCGTGCCGCCCCGGCTGACGCGGTTTTCGCGCCGCCCCGGCTGACGCGGTTTTTGCGTCGCCCCGGCTGACACGGTTCGGACTTTGCACTTTTCGGCTGTGCCTGGCTGGCGGCCCACTCACTCGATCGCCATGTCTGTTTGCCACAGTTTTCCCGGTGGTGCCGCACCCGGGCTTGCCCCGGCAGACGCGTTTTTTTTTTTTCTTTCGCCCCGGCTGACGCAGTTTTCGCGCCGCCCCGGCTGACGCGGTTTCGTGCCGCCCCGGCAGACGCGGTTTTTTGCGCCGCCCCGGCTGACGCGGTTTTTGCCGCCCCGGCTGACGCAGTTCGGACTTTGCACTTTTTGGCTGAGCCTGGCTGGCGGCCCACTCACTCGATCGCCATGTCTGTTTGCCACAGTTTTCCCGGTGGTGCCGCACCCGGGCTCGCCCCGGCAGACGCGTTTTTTTTTTCTTTCGCCCCGGCTGACGCAGTTTTCGCGCCGCCCCGGCTGACGCGGTTTCGTGCCGCCCCGGCAGACGCAGTTCGGACTTGGCACTTTTCGGCTGTGCCTGGCTGGCGGCCCACTCACTCGATCGCCATGTCTGTTTGCCACAGTTTTCCCGGTGGTGCCGCACCCGTGCTCGCCCCGGCAGACGCGTTTTTTTTTTCTTTCGCCCCGGCTGACGCAGTTTTCGCGCCGCCCCGGCAGACGCGGTTTTCGCGCCGCCCCGGCAGACGCGGTTTTTTGCGCCGCCCCGGCTGACGCGGTTTTTTGCCGCCCCGGCTGACGCAGTTCGGACTTGGCACTTTTTGGCTGAGCCTGGCTGGCGGCCCACTCACTCGATCGCCATGTCTGTTTGCCACAGTTTTCCCGGTGGTGCCGCACCCGGGCTCGCCCCGGCTGACGCAGTTTTCGCGCCGCCCCGGCTGACGCGGTTTCGTGCCGCCCCGGCTGACGCGGTTTTTGCCGCCCCGGCTGACGCGGTTTTTGCCGCCCCGGCTGACGCAGTTCGGACTTAGCACTTTTCGGCTGAGCCTGGCTGGTGGCCCACTCACTCGATCGCCATGTCTGTTAGCCACAGTTTTCCCGGTGGTGCCGCACCCGGGCTCGCCCCGGCTGACGCAGTTTTCGCGCCGCCCCGGCAGACGCGGTTTTCGCGGCGCCCCGGCTGACGCGGTTTTTGCCGCCCCGGCTGACACGGTTCGGACTTTGCACTTTTCGGCTGTGCCTGGCTGGCGGCCCACTCACTCGATCGCCATGTCTGTTTGCCACAGTTTTCCCGGTGGTGCCGCACCCGGGCTTGCCCCGGCAGACGCGTTTTTTTTTTTTTCTTTCGCCCCGGCTGACGCAGTTTTCGCGCCGCCCCGGCTGACGCGGTTTCGTGCCGCCCCGGCAGACGCGGTTTTTTGCGCCGCCCCGGCTGACGCGGTTTTTGCCGCCCCGGCTGACGCAGTTCGGACTTTGCACTTTTTGGCTGAGCCTGGCTGGCGGCCCACTCACTCGATCGCCATGTCTGTTTGCCACAGTTTTCCCGGTGGTGCCGCACCCGGGCTCGCCCCGGCAGACGCGTTTTTTTTTTCCTTCGCCCCGGCAGACGTGGTTCCCCCCCCCCCCCCCTCCGTCTTTCTTTTTGTTTTTTTTTCGCCGCGGCTGAAGTGGATTTTTCGGTGCCTCGACGCCCCGGTAGTCGCGGTTTTTCCGTTTCCGCACGGCCCCGGCTGACGCTGCTCGGTCACAGTCGCCTTTTGTGGTGATTGCAGACTTCTTGAGCGCGGGTGTTTTTTTTTTTGTTGTTGTTGTTGTTTTATTACGCATTCGCTCCAGCAGACGCTGTTTAGACTTTTTGTTTCCTCTTTTATCCTGCGACGAGGTGACGAGGTTTATTCGGTGCCCCGCCGCCCCGGCTGAAGTGATTTTTCCTGTCCCGTGCCGCCCCGGCTGACGCGGTTGGGACTTCGCGTTTGTTCGGCCGCCACGGGTTTTGGCGCACTCGCTCGGTTGCTTGTTGTTGCCACTTGTTGCGAACCCAGGTTTCTTGAGCGAGCGCGGGCGTTTTTTCTTCCTTTCTTTCTTTGTTCTATGTGTTAGCGAATCGGCCTTTAATATCACACGAGGACTCACAACCAACAATTTTCAGTTTGAAGTGTAAATAATCTGCAGGTGTTGACGTAACTGACTTGCCCCGTACCCTTGAGTACATCCATGAAGTTCTCGTAGTACTACTAAATCGCATTATTCCAAGTGGAGAAATTCCCATAAATTTGCAAACCTCTACACGAAAATCGGTGCGCGTGATAAAGTTGAAAATTATCGTCCGATATCAAATGTGCCTTCTATAACACAAATTCTAGGAAAAAAAAAAAAAACACTTGTTCGCCGTTTTCTGCGCCGTGACTGGCAGCACTCCGGCGAAGCGAAACGGGGTCGATTCGAGCACGATATCGGCGTCTTTCGACGTGCTCGCCGGCGACCGTCGCACGAGTACGTCGCACGAGCGCGTCTGCCGGGGCGCCGTTTGCGAAGCCGACGCAAAAGTGGGAACCGCCGCTCGGATGATCGCCGCTTTCGGCAGAGTGAGTGTTGGCACTCCGGGGAAGCGAAACAGCGTGAATGCGCCCACGAAATCGGCGTATTTTGAAGTGACCGCCGGCGACCGTCGCACGAGTACGGTAAACCGCGTCAGCCGGGGCGTAGTTCGGGACGCCGACGAAAAAGTGGGAAGCGCAACTCGGATCTTCGCCGTTTTTGCAGGAGTGAGTGGCGGCCCTCCTGCGAGACCAAGAAGCATCGATTCGTGCACGAATTCGGCGCCTTTCGACGTGATCGCCGGCGACCGTCGCTCGAGTAGGGCAAACCGCGTCTGCCGGGGCGGGCTTCGGGACGCCGATGCGAAAGTGGGAAACGCTGCTCGGATGTTCGCCGTTTTTGGCCGAGTGAGTGCTGGCACTCGGGCGAAGCCAAACGGGGCCGATTACGGCACGATATCGGCGTCTTTCGACGTGCCCGCCGGCGACCGTCGCACGAGTACGGTAAACCGCGTCAGCCCGGGCGGAGTTCGGGACGCCGATGCGAAAGTGGAGAACGCCGCTCGGATCTTCGCCGTTTTTGGAGGAGTGAGTGGCGGCACTCCGGAGAAGCCAAGGAGCGCCAATTAGCGCACGATATCGGCGTCTTTCGACGCGCTCGCCGGCGACCGTCGCACGAGTAGGGCAAACCGCGTCTGCCGGGGCGGGGTTTACGACGCCGACGCAAAAGTGGGAACCGCCGCTCGGATGTTGGCCGTTTTTGGCAGAGTGAGTGCTGGCACTCCGGCGACGCGAAAGAGCGCGAATGCGCCCACGAAAGTGGCGTATTTGGACGTGCTTGACGGCGACCGCTGCAGGAGTACGAAAAACCACGTCAGCCGGGGCGAGCGACCCACGGCGGTCTGGGTGCTTATCGCTGCTATTATAGGGGCACCCCGGCAGACGCAGAAAAAAAAAAAATTTTTTTTCGACCTTCTTTTTTGCTGGTCGAGCTCGGGTAACCCAGGTCGCAATGGGAGCCGCGCACGAAAGCGGCGTCGCGAGACGCGTTCGCGGTCGCTAGTCGCACGAGCTCGGCAACCGCGTCAGCCGGCGCGGAGTTCGGGATGCCGACGGCTAAGTGGGTACCGCTGCTCGGATGTTCGCCGTTTTTGGCCGAGTGAGTGCTGGCACTCCGGTGAAGCCAAGGAGCGCCAATTCGTGCACGATATCGGCGTCTTTCGACGTGCCCGCCGGCCACCGCCGCACGAGTACGGCAAACCGCGTCTGCCGGGGCGGGGTTTGCGACGCGTACGCAATAGTGGGAACCGTCGCTCGGATGTTCGTCGTCTTTGGCCGAGCGAGTGCTGGCACTCCGGCGAAGCGAAACGGGGCCGATTCGGGCACGATATCGGCGTATTTCGACGTGCTCGCCGGCGACCGTCGCACGAGTACGGCAAAGCGCGTCTGCTGGGGCGAGGTTTGCGACGCCGACGAAAAAGTGGGAAGCGCCGCTCGGATCTTCGCCGTTTTTGCAGGAGTGAGTGGCGGCCCTCCTGCGAGACCAAGAAGCATCGACTCGCGCACGATATCGGTGTCTTTCGACGTGCCCGCCGGCCACCGCCGCACGAGTACGGCAAACCGCGTATGCCGGGGCGGGGTTGGCGACGCCGACGCAAAAGTGGGAACCGCCACTAGGATGTTCGCCGTTTTTGGCAGAGTGAGTGCTGGCACTCCGGCGAAGCGAAAGAGCGCGAATGCGCCCACGAAAGTGGCGTGTTTGGACGTGCTTGACGACGACCACCGCAGGAAAACGAAAAACCACGTCAGCCGGGGCGAGCGACCCATGGCGGTCTGGGTGCTTATCGCTGCTATTATAGGGGCACCCCGGCAGACGCAAAAAAAAAAAAATTTTTTTTTCGACATTCTTTTTTGCTCCTCGACCTCGGGTGACCCAGGTCGCAGTGGGAGCCGCGCACGAAAGCGGCGTCGCGAGACGGCTTCGCGGTCGCTAGTCGCACGAGCTCGGCAACCGCGTCTGCCGGGGCGGAGTTCGGGACGCCGACGGCTAAGTGGGAACCGCCGCTCGGATGTTCGCCGTTTGTGGCCGAGTGAGTGCTGGCACTCCGGCGAAGCCAAACGGGGCCGATTCCGGCAAGATATCGGCGTCTTTCTACGTGCTCGCCGGCGACCGTCGCACGAGTACGGCAAAGTGCGTCTGCCGGGGCGGGGTTTGCGACGCGTACGCAATAGTGAGAACCGTCGCTCGGATGTTCGTCGTCTTTCGCCGAGCCAGTGCTGGCACTCCGGCGAAGCCGAACGGAGCCGATTCGGGCACGATATCGGCGTCTTTCCACGTGCTCGCCGGCGACCGTCGCACGAGTACGGTAAACCGCGTCAGCCGGGGCGGAGTTCGGGACGCCGATGCGAAAGTGGGAAGCGCCGCTCGGATCTTCGCCGTTTTTGGAGGAGTCAGTGGCGGCACTCCGGTGAAGCCAAGGTGCGCCAATTCGCGCACGATATCGGCGTCTTTCGACGTGCCCGCCGGCCACCGTCGCACGAGTACGGCAAACCTCGTCTGCCGGGGCGGGGTTTGCGACGCCGACGCAAAAGTGGGAACCGCCGCTCGGATGTTCGCCGTTTTTGGCAGAGTGAGTGCTGGCACTCCGGCGAAGCGAAAGAGCGTGAATGCGCCCACGAAAGTAGCGTATTTGGACGTGCTTGACGGCGACCGCCGCAGGAGTACGAAAAACCACGTCAGCCGGGGCGAGCGACCCACGGCGGTCTGGGTGCTTATCGCTGCTATTATAGGGGCACCCCGGCAGACGCAGAAAGAAAAAAAAAATGGGGACATGGCGTGCGTCACCGTGCGGCTTCGCAGCGTTGCCGAAGTCGCCGAGCCCTTCGACTGAGCCGAACGGCGGACAGGGAACGTTGGTCGGCCGTTCTAACCTGTCGGTGCCACGCCGAGACGTCGTTAAGGAAAACCGCGTCGTGGGCCTCTACGACGCCGTCGATTCGTTGTACGTTTGGTGTCCAGCGTGTCGGCGGCGAGTAGCGGACACGTCGTTCACGACTTCGGTCTTTCGCAGTCGACGCGAACTTGCGGAGAGTCGTGGTGCCTCACGTTTTCGGCAGAAACCGCGGCGGAATTTTCCCGTGCGTGCGCGCACGACCTCGGTGCTGTGCCGTCAGCGTAGTGTTGCACAAACTCGTGGCCTACCCAAGGTGCGGTACGTTTGCGGCCGTATCCTCGGTGGCAATTTCGTGAGTAGGGTCGCAAATTCTACGACCTCGGCGGGTTTGAGAGCGACGTAGACTTGTGGCACGCTCAACGTGCCACACGTTTCGGGGCACACCCGCGGTGAAATTTTCTCGAGTACGCTCGTATTAGTGCCCAAGGAGGTCTGGGTACTTATCGCTGCTATTATGTGGGGGTTCTCGTGAGCGGCGTACGCGAAAGCGACCGGGTGTCTGATATGCGGCGGGCTTCGGCCTCGTCAAGCGTGTCCTCGGGTCTGCTCCAGGGGAATCCACGGCAGTCGTCTGCAGCCTCATCCGCTTGATGCGTTAGGGGCTGGTTGTCGGACGGTGCCGTTTTACCACGATATCGAGGTGTGTTCCGTGTCGTCCTCGGGCGATTCAGATGCGAAAGCGCCGAAGACGCGGGCGTGACCCGTCGTCTGGCGGCTTTGCGGTCTCGGCTCCGTTGCTAGTTCCGGCCGGTCCACCGACAGTGCAGCGGGCTTGGGCAACCCGCACGGCGCGACCGAGTCGATGCAACGAAAAAGAGCGAGCATGAACGTGCTTCTTGCCGCACGGCTCCCACTCGTCTTTCGGGAAGGTTGTGCCGTAGCGAGCTCGAACGCCGTCATCTCGGAGTGCAAAATAAGCGTGTTGGGGCGCCTGAAGGTGGCCTCCGCCGCACACAGACTGCGTCCGGCCCGCCGAAGGCGAGGACGGACGCGCAGTCGAACGATTACCTGGTTGATCCTGCCAGTAATCATATGCTTGTCTCAAAGATTAAGCCATGCATGTCTAAGTACATGCCGAAATAAGGCGAAACCGCGAATGGCTCATTAAATCAGTTATGGTTCCTTAGATCGTTTCTTCCTACTTGGATAACTGTGGCAATTCTAGAGCTAATACATGCAGTGAGCCTGGAGCCCTTTGGGTAACGGGTGCTTTTATTAGACCAAGATCGATCGGGTTTCGGCCCGTATTGTGTGGTGACTCTGGATAACTTTGTGCTGATCGCATGGCCACGAGCCGGCGACGTTTCTTTCAAGTGTCTGCCTTATCAACTTTCGATGGTAGGTTACTTGCTTACCATGGTTGTTACGGGTAACGGAGAATCAGGGTTCGATTCCGGAGAGGGAGCCTGAGAAACGGCTACCACATCCAAGGAAGGCAGCAGGCGCGCAAATTACCCACTCCCGGCACGGGGAGGTAGTGACGAAAAATAACAATACGGGACTCTTTTGAGGCCCCGTAATTGAAATGAGTACACTCTAAATCCTTTAACGAGGATCAATTGGAGGGCAAGTCTGGTGCCAGCAGCCGCGGTAATTCCAGCTCCAATAGCGTATACTAAAGCTGCTGCGGTTAAAAAGCTCGTAGTTGGATCTCAGTTCCAGACGAGTAGTGCATCTACCCGATGCGACGGCTCGGACTGAACATCATGCCGGTTCTTTCTTGGTGCACTTCATTGTGTGCCTCGAGATGGCCGGTGCTTTTACTTTGAAAAAATTAGAGTGCTCAACGCAGGCGAGTCGCCTGAATAAACTTGCATGGAATAATAGAACAAGACCTCGTTTCTGTTCTGTTGGTTTTTGGAATACGAGGTAATGATTAAGAGGGACGGACGGGGGCATTCGTATTGCGGCGCTAGAGGTGAAATTCTTGGGCCGTCGCAAGACGAACTACTGCGAAAGCATTTGCCAAGAATGTTTTCATTGATCAAGAACGAAAGTCAGAGGTTCGAAGGCGATCAGATACCGCCCTAGTTCTGACCATAAACGATGCCAACCAGCGATCCGCCTGAGTTACTCAAATGACTCGGCGGGCAGCTTCCGGGAAACCAAAGTATTTGGGTTCCGGGGGAAGTATGGTTGCAAAGCTGAAACTTAAAGGAATTGACGGAAGGGCACCACCAGGAGTGGAGCCTGCGGCTTAATTTGACTCAACACGGGAAAACTTACCCGGCCCGGACACTGGGAGGATTGACAGATTGAGAGCTCTTTCTTGATTCGGTGGATGGTGGTGCATGGCCGTTCTTAGTTGGTGGAGCGATTTGTCTGGTTAATTCCGATAACGAACGAGACTCTAGCCTATTAAATAGGTGCGGGGTTCCCAGCACCTTACAACCTTCTTAGAGGGACAAGCGGCTCCTAGCCGCACGAAACAGAGCAATAACAGGTCTGTGATGCCCTTAGATGTCCGGGGCCGCACGCGCGCTACACTGAAGGAAGCAGCGTGTCTTTATCCCTGTCTGAAAAGACTGGGTAACCCGTGGAACTTCTTTCGTGATTGGGATAGGGGCTTGCAACTGTTCCCCTTGAACGAGGAATTCCCAGTAAGCGCGAGTCATAAGCTCGCGTTGATTACGTCCCTGCCCTTTGTACACACCGCCCGTCGCTACTACCGATTGAATGATTTAGTGAGGTCTTCGGACCGATGTCCGGCGCGGCCTTTCGGTTGCGCCGGTCTGTTGGAAAGATGACCAAACTTGATCATTTAGAGGAAGTAAAAGTCGTAACAAGGTTTCCGTAGGTGAACCTGCGGAAGGATCATTAACGGATTGTGAAGGGTGAGCGCCTCGGCTGCGTCTGCGCCCGACACTTTCTGCCGCTGACCCCGTTTGGACGCGGGGTCGGCTTTTCCCCACGGGGCTGCCTGAATGTGGAGCGGCACCCCGTGACAAATTGTTGCGCCCAGCGGACGCCAACACCGCGACCTTGGACGGTCGGCCAGGTGGCGGACGCGGGTACAAACGGCGCAACGCACTCATAGGTCGGCTTTCGACCCGCCACTGCACCGTGGCTCGAAGCGCTCGAAATGCGCGACCCGACCGCTGCGGGACCGCCTAGTACTGTAAACAGGAGCGGCGGAGCGCGAACGGCGAGTCGTGGTTACGTCGGTAGAAGGCGAGGCTGCGCGTTCCCGAAACGCCAGCCGAGTGCCCTCCCGACCGTTCGAGCGTGCAAGAACGAGACCCGACAATCGCGCGGCGACTGCCAAGTACGAGAGGAACGGCACAAGCGTCGGCGGTCGGTCAAGGAACTGGCGATGTGACGGGTCCGCTGTGCACCAGTGCATACCGTCCCGCCGTCCGCGGCAAGCGCCTCCGCGTCCTCGGGTGACGGAGGCTGCCGGTCGGTTCTTGCAGGCGAGGGATCTCGCTGGCACCGGTTCGCGTTGACGCGCGGCCGGTCATGGCACGGCGATGCGACGGCCGAGGTGCGCAGTACTCGATGGAGGAACCGCACGCTCCGATGACCGTCCCGCCCTCCGCGGCGTATGCGTACCGACCGTAATGGTTGCAGCAGCGCCGGCCGGCTTTTGAATTCGCCACACGAAACACGGTGCGAGATCGCGGTTAGGGGAGCGTCGACGTTGCCAGGCGTTTTGCTTGCTGCCGAGGGAAAGGCGGCACGGCCACGTCGCGCTCGTCGCGATTAGCGGGTCTGCGCGCTTTGGGAAGGTGCCGCAACGACTTGCCGAAAGAGGAAGCACGGAAGAACGAGGGACTTGGACGTCCCGACAATTGAACGCACTTGCGGCCAGGCCCTTGCTGGCTTCGTTCTTCCGCCTCGAGTAGGCTCGTACGCGGCTCCGGCGCCGAAAGTGGTCCTTGGCACCGACTTCGGTGGACGTGGGAAGTGCCGCGCAAGTACGGCGCGCCTGGCTCCACCTGTTGGCTAAAGTAAGCAGCCGGATCGGCATTTTGGTGTGCGGTGGCAAACCGTGGATGCGAAAAAAGCTTGTGCGATTTCGTGGAACAAAAAGCGGGGGTCCCCCTTTTTATGCGGAGGAGACCGACCCGCCCGCCGTGGTGAACCGCGACGCCACGGTAAAAACGGGAGAGGCTTGTCGATGGGACCGTGCATCCCGCGCTCCACGGAGGCCGGGAGGCGGCCGCCCGAGGAAATGTGTAGCCGTCGAGGCCCGCATCTGCGTGCACTCTTATCCAAATGGGTGTACCGCAGGCATTTTCTGGTTAGGCGGGCCAATGAGAGCGAGCACACAACGATACCTACGGGTCCGGCTTGGAGAACCGGCTTCGACGCCTCCCGAGTATTTATAGAGGGGTGGACCACGAAAGCACTCGCAAGTAGCGGAAGCGAAACGCCGTCCGAAACACACCGTTTGCTCGATTTGCGGCAGCCGAAAAAGGCGCGGCAGAGTTTTGGAGTCCAAGCGTGCGCTGAAAAGCGCCCTTCTTGGCCACTGTTTGGCCGAGTGCCAGAAACGTTTGGTTTTGACTGTACGGAATTGAACAAACACTTTTTCACGACTCTAAGCGGTGGATCACTCGGTTCTCGGGTCGATGAAGAACGCAGCCAGCTGCGAGACTTGGTGTGAATTGCAGGACACACTGAGCACTGATTCTTTGAACGCACATTGCGGCCTTGGGTCTTCCCTTGGCTTCGTCTGTCTGAGGGTCGGATCACATATCAAGAGAGCCTTCGGCGCACAAGGGAA
>NW_027464671.1:610000-622500 GCF_043290135.1 Rhipicephalus microplus
TTCGCGCCGCCCCGGCTGACGCGGTTTCGGGCCGCCCCGGCAGACGCAGTTCGGACTTGGCACTTTTCGGCTGTGCCTGGCTGGCGGCCCACTCACTCGATCGCCATGTCTGTTTGCCACAGTTTTCCCGGTGGTGCCGCACCCGGGCTCGCCCCGGCAGACGCGTTTTTTTTTTTCTTTCGCCCCGGCTGACGCAGTTTTCGCGCCGCCCCGGCAGACGCGGTTTTCGCGCCGCCCCGGCAGACGCGGTTTTTTGCGCCGCCCCGGCTGACGCGGTTTTTTGCCGCCCCGGCTGACGCAGTTCGGACTTGGCACTTTTTGGCTGAGCCTGGCTGGCGGCCCACTCACTCGATCGCCATGTCTGTTTGCCACAGTTTTCCCGGTGGTGCCGCACCCGGGCTCGCCCCGGCTGACGCAGTTTTCGCGCCGCCCCGGCTGACGCGGTTTCGTGCCGCCCCGGCAGACGCGGTTTTTGCGCCGCCCCGGCTGACGCGGTTTTTGCCGCCCCGGCTGACGCGGTTTTTGCCGCCCCGGCTGACGCAGTTCGGACTTAGCACTTTTTGGCTGAGCCTGGCTGGTGGCCCACTCACTCGATCGCCATGTCTGTTAGCCACAGTTTTCCCGGTGGTGCCGCACCCGGGCTCGCCCCGGCTGACGCAGTTTTCGCGCCGCCCCGGCAGACGCGGTTTTCGCGCCGCCCCGGCTGACGCGGTTTTTGCCGCCCCGGCTGACGCAGTTCGGACTTAGCACTTTTTGGGCTGAGCCTGGCTGGCGGCCCACTCACTCGATCGCCATGTCTGTTTGCCACAGTCTTCCCGGTGGTGCCGCACCCGGGCTCGCCCCGGCAGACGCGTTTTTTTTTTCTTTCGCCCCGGCAGACGTGGTTCCCCCCCCCCCTTTTCGCTCGCCCCGGCTGACGAGGTTTTCGCGCCGCCCCGGCTGACGCAGTTTTCGCGCCGCCCCGGCTGACGCGGTTTCGTGCCGCCCCGGCTGACGCGGTTTTCGCGCCGCCCCGGCTGACGCGGTTTTTGCGTCGCCCCGGCTGACACGGTTCGGACTTTGCACTTTTCGGCTGTGCCTGGCTGGCGGCCCACTCACTCGATCGCCATGTCTGTTTGCCACAGTTTTCCCGGTGGTGCCGCACCCGGGCTTGCCCCGGCAGACGCGTTTTTTTTTTTCTTTCGCCCCGGCTGACGCAGTTTTCGCGCCGCCCCGGCTGACGCGGTTTCGTGCCGCCCCGGCAGACGCGGTTTTTTGCGCCGCCCCGGCTGACGCGGTTTTTGCCGCCCCGGCTGACGCAGTTCGGACTTTGCACTTTTTGGCTGAGCCTGGCTGGCGGCCCACTCACTCGATCGCCATGTCTGTTTGCCACAGTTTTCCCGGTGGTGCCGCACCCGGGCTCGCCCCGGCAGACGCGTTTTTTTTTTCTTTCGCCCCGGCTGACGCAGTTTTCGCGCCGCCCCGGCTGACGCGGTTTCGTGCCGCCCCGGCAGACGCAGTTCGGACTTGGCACTTTTCGGCTGTGCCTGGCTGGCGGCCCACTCACTCGATCGCCATGTCTGTTTGCCACAGTTTTCCCGGTGGTGCCGCACCCGGGCTCGCCCCGGCAGACGCGTTTTTTTTTTCTTTCGCCCCGGCTGACGCAGTTTTCGCGCCGCCCCGGCAGACGCGGTTTTCGCGCCGCCCCGGCAGACGCGGTTTTTTGCGCCGCCCCGGCTGACGCGGTTTTTTGCCGCCCCGGCTGACGCAGTTCGGACTTGGCACTTTTTGGCTGAGCCTGGCTGGCGGCCCACTCACTCGATCGCCATGTCTGTTTGCCACAGTTTTCCCGGTGGTGCCGCACCCGGGCTCGCCCCGGCTGACGCAGTTTTCGCGCCGCCCCGGCTGACGCGGTTTCGTGCCGCCCCGGCAGACGCGGTTTTTGCGCCGCCCCGGCTGACGCGGTTTTTGCCGCCCCGGCTGACGCGGTTTTTGCCGCCCCGGCTGACGCAGTTCGGACTTAGCACTTTTTGGCTGAGCCTGGCTGGTGGCCCACTCACTCGATCGCCATGTCTGTTAGCCACAGTTTTCCCGGTGGTGCCGCACCCGGGCTCGCCCCGGCTGACGCAGTTTTCGCGCCGCCCCGGCAGACGCGGTTTTCGCGCCGCCCCGGCTGACGCGGTTTTTGCCGCCCCGGCTGACGCAGTTCGGACTTAGCACTTTTTGGGCTGAGCCTGGCTGGCGGCCCACTCACTCGATCGCCATGTCTGTTTGCCACAGTCTTCCCGGTGGTGCCGCACCCGGGCTCGCCCCGGCAGACGCGTTTTTTTTTTCTTTCGCCCCGGCAGACGTGGTTCCCCCCCCCCCTTTTCGCTCGCCCCGGCTGACGAGGTTTTCGCGCCGCCCCGGCTGACGCAGTTTTCGCGCCGCCCCGGCTGACGCGGTTTCGCGCCGCCCCGGCAGACGCGGTTTTTTGCGCCGCCCCGGCTGACGCGGTTTTTTGCCGCCCCGGCTGACGCAGTTCGGACTTGGCACTTTTTGGCTGAGCCTGGCTGGCGGCCCACTCACTCGATCGCCATGTCTGTTTGCCACAGTTTTCCCGGTGGTGCCGCACCCGGGCTCGCCCCGGCTGACGCAGTTTTCGCGCCGCCCCGGCTGACGCGGTTTCGTGCCGCCCCGGCAGACGCGGTTTTTGCGCCGCCCCGGCTGACGCGGTTTTTGCCGCCCCGGCTGACGCGGTTTTTGCCGCCCCGGCTGACGCAGTTCGGACTTAGCACTTTTTGGCTGAGCCTGGCTGGTGGCCCACTCACTCGATCGCCATGTCTGTTAGCCACAGTTTTCCCGGTGGTGCCGCACCCGGGCTCGCCCCGGCTGACGCAGTTTTCGCGCCGCCCCGGCAGACGCGGTTTTCGCGCCGCCCCGGCTGACGCGGTTTTTGCCGCCCCGGCTGACGCAGTTCGGACTTAGCACTTTTTGGGCTGAGCCTGGCTGGCGGCCCACTCACTCGATCGCCATGTCTGTTTGCCACAGTCTTCCCGGTGGTGCCGCACCCGGGCTCGCCCCGGCAGACGCGTTTTTTTTTTCTTTCGCCCCGGCAGACGTGGTTCCCCCCCCCCCCTTTTCGCTCGCCCCGGCTGACGAGGTTTTCGCGCCGCCCCGGCTGACGCAGTTTTCGCGCCGCCCCGGCTGACGCGGTTTCGTGCCGCCCCGGCTGACGCGGTTTTCGCGCCGCCCCGGCTGACGCGGTTTTTGCGTCGCCCCGGCTGACACGGTTCGGACTTTGCACTTTTCGGCTGTGCCTGGCTGGCGGCCCACTCACTCGATCGCCATGTCTGTTTGCCACAGTTTTCCCGGTGGTGCCGCACCCGGGCTTGCCCCGGCAGACGCGTTTTTTTTTTTTTCTTTCGCCCCGGCTGACGCAGTTTTCGCGCCGCCCCGGCTGACGCGGTTTCGTGCCGCCCCGGCAGACGCGGTTTTTTGCGCCGCCCCGGCTGACGCGGTTTTTGCCGCCCCGGCTGACGCAGTTCGGACTTTGCACTTTTTGGCTGAGCCTGGCTGGCGGCCCACTCACTCGATCGCCATGTCTGTTTGCCACAGTTTTCCCGGTGGTGCCGCACCCGGGCTCGCCCCGGCAGACGCGTTTTTTTTTTTCTTTCGCCCCGGCTGACGCAGTTTTCGCGCCGCCCCGGCTGACGCGGTTTCGTGCCGCCCCGGCAGACGCAGTTCGGACTTGGCACTTTTCGGCTGTGCCTGGCTGGCGGCCCACTCACTCGATCGCCATGTCTGTTTGCCACAGTTTTCCCGGTGGTGCCGCACCCGGGCTCGCCCCGGCAGACGCGTTTTTTTTTTCTTTCGCCCCGGCTGACGCAGTTTTCGCGCCGCCCCGGCAGACGCGGTTTTCGCGCCGCCCCGGCAGACGCGGTTTTTTGCGCCGCCCCGGCTGACGCGGTTTTTTGCCGCCCCGGCTGACGCAGTTCGGACTTGGCACTTTTTGGCTGAGCCTGGCTGGCGGCCCACTCACTCGATCGCCATGTCTGTTTGCCACAGTTTTCCCGGTGGTGCCGCACCCGGGCTCGCCCCGGCTGACGCAGTTTTCGCGCCGCCCCGGCTGACGCGGTTTCGTGCCGCCCCGGCAGACGCGGTTTTTGCGCCGCCCCGGCTGACGCGGTTTTTGCCGCCCCGGCTGACGCGGTTTTTGCCGCCCCGGCTGACGCAGTTCGGACTTAGCACTTTTCGGCTGAGCCTGGCTGGTGGCCCACTCACTCGATCGCCATGTCTGTTAGCCACAGTTTTCCCGGTGGTGCCGCACCCGGGCTCGCCCCGGCTGACGCAGTTTTCGCGCCGCCCCGGCAGACGCGGTTTTCGCGCCGCCCCGGCTGACGCGGTTTTTGCCGCCCCGGCTGACACGGTTCGGACTTTGCACTTTTCGGCTGTGCCTGGCTGGCGGCCCACTCACTCGATCGCCATGTCTGTTTGCCACAGTTTTCCCGGTGGTGCCGCACCCGGGCTTGCCCCGGCAGACGCGTTTTTTTTTTTTCTTTCGCCCCGGCTGACGCAGTTTTCGCGCCGCCCCGGCTGACGCGGTTTCGTGCCGCCCCGGCAGACGCGGTTTTTTGCGCCGCCCCGGCTGACGCGGTTTTTGCCGCCCCGGCTGACGCAGTTCGGACTTTGCACTTTTTGGCTGAGCCTGGCTGGCGGCCCACTCACTCGATCGCCATGTCTGTTTGCCACAGTTTTCCCGGTGGTGCCGCACCCGGGCTCGCCCCGGCAGACGCGTTTTTTTTTTTCCTTCGCCCCGGCAGACGTGGTTCCCCCCCCCCCCCCTCCGTCTTTCTTTTTGTTTTTTTTTTCGCCGCGGCTGAAGTGGATTTTTCGGTGCCTCGACGCCCCGGTAGTCGCGGTTTTTCCGTTTCCGCACGGCCCCGGCTGACGCTGCTCGGTCACAGTCGCCTTTTGTGGTGATTGCAGACTTCTTGAGCGCGGGTGTTTTTTTTTTTGTTGTTGTTGTTGTTTTATTACGCATTCGCTCCAGCAGACGCTGTTTAGACTTTTTGTTTCCTCTTTTATCCTGCGACGAGGTGACGAGGTTTATTCGGTGCCCCGCCGCCCCGGCTGAAGTGATTTTTCCTGTCCCGTGCCGCCCCGGCTGACGCGGTTGGGACTTCGCGTTTGTTCGGCCGCCACGGGTTTTGGCGCACTCGCTCGGTTGCTTGTTGTTGCCACTTGTTGCGAACCCAGGTTTCTTGAGCGAGCGCGGGCGTTTTTTCTTCCTTTCTTTCTTTGTTCTATGTGTTAGCGAATCGGCCTTTAATATCACACGAGGACTCACAACCAACAATTTTCAGTTTGAAGTGTAAATAATCTGCAGGTGTTGACGTAACTGACTTGCCCCGTACCCTTGAGTACATCCATGAAGTTCTCGTAGTACTACTAAATCGCATTATTCCAAGTGGAGAAATTCCCATAAATTTGCAAACCTCTACACGAAAATCGGTGCGCGTGATAAAGTTGAAAATTATCGTCCGATATCAAATGTGCCTTCTATAACACAAATTCTAGGAAAAAAAAAAAAACACTTGTTCGCCGTTTTCTGCGCCGTGACTGGCAGCACTCCGGCGAAGCGAAACGGGGTCGATTCGAGCACGATATCGGCGTCTTTCGACGTGCTCGCCGGCGACCGTCGCACGAGTACGTCGCACGAGCGCGTCTGCCGGGGCGCCGTTTGCGAAGCCGACGCAAAAGTGGGAACCGCCGCTCGGATGATCGCCGCTTTCGGCAGAGTGAGTGTTGGCACTCCGGGGAAGCGAAACAGCGTGAATGCGCCCACGAAATCGGCGTATTTTGAAGTGACCGCCGGCGACCGTCGCACGAGTACGGTAAACCGCGTCAGCCGGGGCGTAGTTCGGGACGCCGACGAAAAAGTGGGAAGCGCAACTCGGATCTTCGCCGTTTTTGCAGGAGTGAGTGGCGGCCCTCCTGCGAGACCAAGAAGCATCGATTCGTGCACGAATTCGGCGCCTTTCGACGTGATCGCCGGCGACCGTCGCTCGAGTAGGGCAAACCGCGTCTGCCGGGGCGGGCTTCGGGACGCCGATGCGAAAGTGGGAAACGCTGCTCGGATGTTCGCCGTTTTTGGCCGAGTGAGTGCTGGCACTCGGGCGAAGCCAAACGGGGCCGATTACGGCACGATATCGGCGTCTTTCGACGTGCCCGCCGGCGACCGTCGCACGAGTACGGTAAACCGCGTCAGCCCGGGCGGAGTTCGGGACGCCGATGCGAAAGTGGAGAACGCCGCTCGGATCTTCGCCGTTTTTGGAGGAGTGAGTGGCGGCACTCCGGAGAAGCCAAGGAGCGCCAATTAGCGCACGATATCGGCGTCTTTCGACGCGCTCGCCGGCGACCGTCGCACGAGTAGGGCAAACCGCGTCTGCCGGGGCGGGGTTTACGACGCCGACGCAAAAGTGGGAACCGCCGCTCGGATGTTGGCCGTTTTTGGCAGAGTGAGTGCTGGCACTCCGGCGACGCGAAAGAGCGCGAATGCGCCCACGAAAGTGGCGTATTTGGACGTGCTTGACGGCGACCGCTGCAGGAGTACGAAAAACCACGTCAGCCGGGGCGAGCGACCCACGGCGGTCTGGGTGCTTATCGCTGCTATTATAGGGGCACCCCGGCAGACGCAGAAAAAAAAAAATTTTTTTTCGACCTTCTTTTTTGCTGGTCGAGCTCGGGTAACCCAGGTCGCAATGGGAGCCGCGCACGAAAGCGGCGTCGCGAGACGCGTTCGCGGTCGCTAGTCGCACGAGCTCGGCAACCGCGTCAGCCGGCGCGGAGTTCGGGATGCCGACGGCTAAGTGGGTACCGCTGCTCGGATGTTCGCCGTTTTTGGCCGAGTGAGTGCTGGCACTCCGGTGAAGCCAAGGAGCGCCAATTCGTGCACGATATCGGCGTCTTTCGACGTGCCCGCCGGCCACCGCCGCACGAGTACGGCAAACCGCGTCTGCCGGGGCGGGGTTTGCGACGCGTACGCAATAGTGGGAACCGTCGCTCGGATGTTCGTCGTCTTTGGCCGAGCGAGTGCTGGCACTCCGGCGAAGCGAAACGGGGCCGATTCGGGCACGATATCGGCGTATTTCGACGTGCTCGCCGGCGACCGTCGCACGAGTACGGCAAAGCGCGTCTGCCGGGGCGAGGTTTGCGACGCCGACGAAAAAGTGGGAAGCGCCGCTCGGATCTTCGCCGTTTTTGCAGGAGTGAGTGGCGGCCCTCCTGCGAGACCAAGAAGCATCGACTCGCGCACGATATCGGTGTCTTTCGACGTGCCCGCCGGCCACCGCCGCACGAGTACGGCAAACCGCGTATGCCGGGGCGGGGTTGGCGACGCCGACGCAAAAGTGGGAACCGCCACTAGGATGTTCGCCGTTTTTGGCAGAGTGAGTGCTGGCACTCCGGCGAAGCGAAAGAGCGCGAATGCGCCCACGAAAGTGGCGTGTTTGGACGTGCTTGACGACGACCACCGCAGGAAAACGAAAAACCACGTCAGCCGGGGCGAGCGACCCATGGCGGTCTGGGTGCTTATCGCTGCTATTATAGGGGCACCCCGGCAGACGCAAAAAAAAAAAAATTTTTTTTTCGACATTCTTTTTTGCTCGTCGACCTCGGGTGACCCAGGTCGCAGTGGGAGCCGCGCACGAAAGCGGCGTCGCGAGACGGCTTCGCGGTCGCTAGTCGCACGAGCTCGGCAACCGCGTCTGCCGGGGCGGAGTTCGGGACGCCGACGGCTAAGTGGGAACCGCCGCTCGGATGTTCGCCGTTTGTGGCCGAGTGAGTGCTGGCACTCCGGCGAAGCCAAACGGGGCCGATTCCGGCACGATATCGGCGTCTTTCTACGTGCTCGCCGGCGACCGTCGCACGAGTACGGCAAAGTGCGTCTGCCGGGGCGGGGTTTGCGACGCGTACGCAATAGTGAGAACCGTCGCTCGGATGTTCGTCGTCTTTCGCCGAGCCAGTGCTGGCACTCCGGCGAAGCCGAACGGAGCCGATTCGGGCACGATATCGGCGTCTTTCCACGTGCTCGCCGGCGACCGTCGCACGAGTACGGTAAACCGCGTCAGCCGGGGCGGAGTTCGGGACGCCGATGCGAAAGTGGGAAGCGCCGCTCGGATCTTCGCCGTTTTTGGAGGAGTCAGTGGCGGCACTCCGGTGAAGCCAAGGTGCGCCAATTCGCGCACGATATCGGCGTCTTTCGACGTGCCCGCCGGCCACCGTCGCACGAGTACGGCAAACCTCGTCTGCCGGGGCGGGGTTTGCGACGCCGACGCAAAAGTGGGAACCGCCGCTCGGATGTTCGCCGTTTTTGGCAGAGTGAGTGCTGGCACTCCGGCGAAGCGAAAGAGCGTGAATGCGCCCACGAAAGTAGCGTATTTGGACGTGCTTGACGGCGACCGCCGCAGGAGTACGAAAAACCACGTCAGCCGGGGCGAGCGACCCACGGCGGTCTGGGTGCTTATCGCTGCTATTATAGGGGCACCCCGGCAGACGCAGAAAGAAAAAAAAAATGGGGACATGGCGTGCGTCACCGTGCGGCTTCGCAGCGTTGCCGAAGTCGCCGAGCCCTTCGACTGAGCCGAACGGCGGACAGGGAACGTTGGTCGGCCGTTCTAACCTGTCGGTGCCACGCCGAGACGTCGTTAAGGAAAACCGCGTCGTGGGCCTCTACGACGCCGTCGATTCGTTGTACGTTTGGTGTCCAGCGTGTCGGCGGCGAGTAGCGGACACGTCGTTCACGACTTCGGTCTTTCGCAGTCGACGCGAACTTGCGGAGAGTCGTGGTGCCTCACGTTTTCGGCAGAAACCGCGGCGGAATTTTCCCGCGCGTGCGCGCACGACCTCGGTGCTGTGCCGTCAGCGTAGTGTTGCACAAACTCGTGGCCTACCCAAGGTGCGGTACGTTTGCGGCCGTATCCTCGGTGGCAATTTCGTGAGTAGGGTCGCAAATTCTACGACCTCGGCGGGTTTGAGAGCGACGTAGACTTGTGGCACGCTCAACGTGCCACACGTTTCGGGGCACACCCGCGGTGAAATTTTCTCGAGTACGCTCGTATTAGTGCCCAAGGAGGTCTGGGTACTTATCGCTGCTATTATGTGGGGGTTCTCGTGAGCGGCGTACGCGAAAGCGACCGGGTGTCTGATATGCGGCGGGCTTCGGCCTCGTCAAGCGTGTCCTCGGGTCTGCTCCAGGGGAATCCACGGCAGTCGTCTGCAGCCTCATCCGCTTGATGCGTTAGGGGCTGGTTGTCGGACGGTGCCGTTTTACCACGATATCGAGGTGTGTTCCGTGTCGTCCTCGGGCGATTCAGATGCGAAAGCGCCGAAGACGCGGGCGTGACCCGTCGTCTGGCGGCTTTGCGGTCTCGGCTCCGTTGCTAGTTCCGGCCGGTCCACCGACAGTGCAGCGGGCTTGGGCAACCCGCACGGCGCGACCGAGTCGATGCAACGAAAAAGAGCGAGCATGAACGTGCTTCTTGCCGCACGGCTCCCACTCGTCTTTCGGGAAGGTTGTGCCGTAGCGAGCTCGAACGCCGTCATCTCGGAGTGCAAAATAAGCGTGTTGGGGCGCCTGAAGGTGGCCTCCGCCGCACACAGACTGCGTCCGGCCCGCCGAAGGCGAGGACGGACGCGCAGTCGAACGATTACCTGGTTGATCCTGCCAGTAATCATATGCTTGTCTCAAAGATTAAGCCATGCATGTCTAAGTACATGCCGAAATAAGGCGAAACCGCGAATGGCTCATTAAATCAGTTATGGTTCCTTAGATCGTTTCTTCCTACTTGGATAACTGTGGCAATTCTAGAGCTAATACATGCAGTGAGCCTGGAGCCCTTTGGGTAACGGGTGCTTTTATTAGACCAAGATCGATCGGGTTTCGGCCCGTATTGTGTGGTGACTCTGGATAACTTTGTGCTGATCGCATGGCCACGAGCCGGCGACGTTTCTTTCAAGTGTCTGCCTTATCAACTTTCGATGGTAGGTTACTTGCTTACCATGGTTGTTACGGGTAACGGAGAATCAGGGTTCGATTCCGGAGAGGGAGCCTGAGAAACGGCTACCACATCCAAGGAAGGCAGCAGGCGCGCAAATTACCCACTCCCGGCACGGGGAGGTAGTGACGAAAAATAACAATACGGGACTCTTTTGAGGCCCCGTAATTGAAATGAGTACACTCTAAATCCTTTAACGAGGATCAATTGGAGGGCAAGTCTGGTGCCAGCAGCCGCGGTAATTCCAGCTCCAATAGCGTATACTAAAGCTGCTGCGGTTAAAAAGCTCGTAGTTGGATCTCAGTTCCAGACGAGTAGTGCATCTACCCGATGCGACGGCTCGGACTGAACATCATGCCGGTTCTTTCTTGGTGCACTTCATTGTGTGCCTCGAGATGGCCGGTGCTTTTACTTTGAAAAAATTAGAGTGCTCAACGCAGGCGAGTCGCCTGAATAAACTTGCATGGAATAATAGAACAAGACCTCGTTTCTGTTCTGTTGGTTTTTGGAATACGAGGTAATGATTAAGAGGGACGGACGGGGGCATTCGTCTTGCGGACGTCAGAGGAATATTCTTGGACCGTCGCAAGACGAACTACTGCGAAAGCATTTGCCAAGAATGTTTTCATTGATCAAGAACGAAAGTCAGAGGTTCGAAGGCGATCAGATACCGCCCTAGTTCTGACCATAAACGATGCCAACCAGCGATCCGCCTGAGTTACTCAAATGACTCGGCGGGCAGCTTCCGGGAAACCAAAGTATTTGGGTTCCGGGGGAAGTATGGTTGCAAAGCTGAAACTTAAAGCAATTGACGGAAGGGCACCACCAGGAGTGGAGCCTGCGGCTTAATTTGACTCAACACGGGAAAACTTACCCGGCCCGGACACTGGGAGGATTGACAGATTGAGAGCTCTTTCTTGATTCGGTGGATGGTGGTGCATGGCCGTTCTTAGTTGGTGGAGCGATTTGTCTGGTTAATTCCGATAACGAACGAGACTCTAGCCTATTAAATAGGTGCGGGGTTCCCAGCACCTTACAACCTTCTTAGAGGGACAAGCGGCTCCTAGCCGCACGAAACAGAGCAATAACAGGTCTGTGATGCCCTTAGATGTCCGGGGCCGCACGCGCGCTACACTGAAGGAAGCAGCGTGTCTTTATCCCTGTCTGAAAAGACTGGGTAACCCGTGGAACTTCTTTCGTGATTGGGATAGGGGCTTGCAATTGTTCCCCTTGAACGAGGAATTCCCAGTAAGCGCGAGTCATAAGCTCGCGTTGATTACGTCCCTGCCCTTTGTACACACCGCCCGTCGCTACTACCGATTGAATGATTTAGTGAGGTCTTCGGACCGATGTCCGGCGCGGCCTTTCGGTTGCGCCGGTCTGTTGGAAAGATGACCAAACTTGATCATTTAGAGGAAGTAAAAGTCGTAACAAGGTTTCCGTAGGTGAACCTGCGGAAGGATCATTAACGGATTGTGAAGGGTGAGCGCCTCGGCTGCGTCTGCGCCCGACACTTTCTGCCGCTGACCCCGTTTGGACGCGGGGTCGGCTTTTCCCCACGGGGCTGCCTGAATGTGGAGCGGCACCCCGTGACAAATTGTTGCGCCCAGCGGACGCCAACACCGCGACCTTGGACGGTCGGCCAGGTGGCGGACGCGGGTACAAACGGCGCAACGCACTCATAGGTCGGCTTTCGACCCGCCACTGCACCGTGGCTCGAAGCGCTCGAAATGCGCGACCCGACCGCTGCGGGACCGCCTAGTACTGTAAACAGGAGCGGCGGAGCGCGAACGGCGAGTCGTGGTTACGTCGGTAGAAGGCGAGGCTGCGCGTTCCCGAAACGCCAGCCGAGTGCCCTCCCGACCGTTCGAGCGTGCAAGAACGAGACCCGACAATCGCGCGGCGACTGCCAAGTACGAGAGGAACGGCACAAGCGTCGGCGGTCGGTCAAGGAACTGGCGATGTGACGGGTCCGCTGTGCACCAGTGCATACCGTCCCGCCGTCCGCGGCAAGCGCCTCCGCGTCCTCGGGTGACGGAGGCTGCCGGTCGGTTCTTGCAGGCGAGGGATCTCGCTGGCACCGGTTCGCGTTGACGCGCGGCCGGTCATGGCACGGCGATGCGACGGCCGAGGTGCGCAGTACTCGATGGAGGAACCGCACGCTCCGATGACCGTCCCGCCCTCCGCGGCGTATGCGTACCGACCGTAATGGTTGCAGCAGCGCCGGCCGGCTTTTGAATTCGCCACACGAAACACGGTGCGAGATCGCGGTTAGGGGAGCGTCGACGTTGCCAGGCGTTTTGCTTGCTGCCGAGGGAAAGGCGGCACGGCCACGTCGCGCTCGTCGCGATTAGCGGGTCTGCGCGCTTTGGGAAGGTGCCGCAACGACTTGCCGAAAGAGGAAGCACGGAAGAACGAGGGACTTGGACGTCCCGACAATTGAACGCACTTGCGGCCAGGCCCTTGCTGGCTTCGTTCTTCCGC
>NW_027464671.1:630000-632500 GCF_043290135.1 Rhipicephalus microplus
AGGCCGAGAAAGGCAAAATTCTAGCTAGACTAAACTAAGAGTACCCAACACACAGGCACAATGGCGAATAGCACTGAAATACAAATAATACAGGTAAATTTAGGCAGGGCATTTAAGGCAAATCAGTCACTAAACAATTTTCAACAAGAAGAAGAATTCGACATATCTGTACTCCAAGAACCATATTCGCTCAACAACAAAATCATAGGGTTTCCGCTAAAGCATAAAGTTATAGCCAACAACAAAGACCCGAAGACAGCCATCATAATACACAAAGAAAATATAACCGCTTTCCCAATTATTATAGAACAAAAACTAATAGCAGTCAAGATAAATAAAGGTGAAAGAGAATTGGTAATTATCAACTGCTACTGTCCTCCGAATGAAAACGTCGAGCTGGCAATGTCAGCAATAGGAAACATTTTACAGAAATTTATAGACATTAACACGATAATAATGGGTGACTTCAACTCAAAACATCAAATTTGGGGAAGCACGGAGACGGATGAGAAAGGTGAAAAAGTATTAGAATTCACAGTATTACACAACCTGACATTATTAAATGCCAAAGAATCACCTCCGACATTTAAAACAAGTAGGGCGAGGGGTTGGATTGACCTCACCATATGTGACGCAAACCTAAACCAGGATATTAAAAGCTGGGAAGTACTTAAAACCTATAATCACAGCGATCACAGATACATTAAAGTTGTTATTAAAAATGAAGAACTTCCAGAGGAATATGGCCTAACGTTAAAAGGGCAAACAAAAGTCATGGAAAAGTTGCAAATTGATCCCTGGTTTGAGGAAGTCCAGGGGAAAATAAACACGAAGGAAAGTATTGAAGAAATAGTGAATACGCTACACGAGAAAATCGAGAAACTTAAGAAGGAATTCAGTAAAAAGAAAAAACCTTCTAAACAAAAACCGAATACTTGGTGGTCAAGAGACCTAGAAATTGAAAGGAAGAGAGTCAGAGCACTACGAAGGAGGTATCAAAAGGCGAAAGGGGATATCAGAGAACAATACAAAAAGGAATACTATAAAGAACATGACACGTATAACAACATGATAGAACAGGCTAAAAACAACAGTTGGAAAACTCTATGTACTAAGGCTACGAAAAATCCATTCATCCTACCGTATAAAATTGCACGAAATAAGATGAAAACCAAGGTTATGTTTAGAAGCATCACAAAAGAAAATGGAGAAGTCACAAAGACTCTTCAGGAAACAATAGAACACATTCTAGGAAATTTATACCCTAACTGCATGGAAAATGACGAGCCAGGACACAGTCAAATACAATCAAGCAACGACACAATAAACAATAACAAACAGGGAGGAAATTGGACATCGGGAGCAGAAATGAGAGAAAGAAATTTACCCAGTGATGACCTCCCATTTACAGAGATTGAAGTAACGCAGATAGTAAAAAATCTGAGGAAAGATGTAACCCCCGGACCAGACAACCTAAAAACTAACCTCATACAAGTGATGTATGAAAGGCATAAGACTTTCTTTGTCAATCTTTTTAATGCATGCTTAAAGCACGGACATTTTCCTCAAAGATGGAAAGAATCTAAAATTATATTGATTCCAAAAGGGAACGGAGAGGACAAATCCGAGGAAAACAAATATCGCCCAATAGCTATTAACTCGATTTTGGGAAAAATATTAGAAAAGCTCATAAAAGATAGAATCTATTATTTCTTGTTTAAAAATCACCATTTTAACAAAAAACAATTTGGATTTACCCATGGGACATCAACAACCACGGCATTGGAAGAAATAATCAAACGAATAAACCAAGCGAAAATTGATAAGCTAAACAGCATGCTAATAGCACTAGATATTAAAAACGCATTCAATTCTATAAAACCCGAAGTAGTTATTCAGAAATTAGAAGAATATAAGTGTCCCAACAACCTAATAAAACTGGCGGACAATATTCTACGGAACAGGAAAATAATCTATGAAACAGATGGAGTAAAAATTAAGAAAACACTAACTTCAGGTTCCCCACAGGGGTCACCTTTAAGCCCACTCTGTTGGAATATAACAATAGGCGACCTATTAGAAACTCAGCTTCAAGAAGGAGTACACATCCAAGCCTTTGCGGACGACGTGGTGTTACACATAAAGTTCCGCTCAAGAAAAGAGGTGGAGGAAAAAGCTACGAAGGCACTAACACTAATAAATCAGTGGGCACATCAAAAAGGAATAACCCTGAATAAGGAAAAATCGGAATATATGATAATCGGAAAGCAGTACATTAGCCATCAACCCCAAATAAAAATCGGACAGGATAAAATCAAAATGGTTAACGAAATGAAAATTCTAGGGGTGGTCTTGGACACAAAACTAACATTCCTCCCACATCTAAAATACTTAAAAAGAAAAGTAGACGAAGTCACGTATAATTTAAGTCGTACAATAAAAGACGACAAACATACAAATAGAAACACACTACAGTTAATATATAAAAGGGGTATAGAAC
>NW_027464671.1:637500-652500 GCF_043290135.1 Rhipicephalus microplus
GGCTGACGCAGTTTTTGCGCCGCCCCGGCTGACGCGGTTTTCGCGCCGCCCCGACTGACGCGGTTTTTGCGTCGCCCCGGCTGACGCGGTTCGGACTTTGCACTTTTTGGCTCACCCCGGCTGGCGGCCCACTCACTCGATCGCCAGGTCTGTTTGCCCCGGTGGTTCCACCGCCAGGCTTAAGCGCGAACTTTTTTTGTTTGTTTTCTTTTGATTAAGCGCAAGCTTTTTTCTTTGTTTTCTTTTGATTAAGCGCGGGCTTTTTTCTTTGTTTTTTTTTGCATTCGCCCCGGCAGACGCGGTTTTTGCGCCGCCCCGGCTGACGCGGTTTTTGCCGCCCCGGCTGACGCAGTTCGGACTTAGCACTTTTCGGCTGTGCCTGGCTGGCGGCCCACTCACTCGATCGCCATGTCTGTTTGCCACAGTTTTCCCGGTGGTGCTGCACCCGGGCTCGCCCCGGCTGACGCAGTTTTCGCGCCGCCCCGGCTGACGCGGTTTCGTGCCGCCCCGGCAGACGCGGTTTTCGCGCCGCCCCGGCTGACGCGGTTTCGTGCCGCCCCGGCAGACGCAGTTCGGACTTAGCACTTTTCGGCTGTGCCTGGCTGGCGGCCCACTCACTCGATCGCCATGTCTGTTTGCCACAGTTTTCCCGGTGGTGCCGCACCCGGGCTCGCCCCGGCAGACGCGTTTTTTTTTTCTTTCGCCCCGGCTGACGCAGTTTTCGCGCCGCCCCGGCTGACGCGGTTTCGGGCCGCCCCGGCAGACGCAGTTCGGACTTGGCACTTTTCGGCTGTGCCTGGCTGGCGGCCCACTCACTCGATCGCCATGTCTGTTTGCCACAGTTTTCCCGGTGGTGCCGCACCCGGGCTCGCCCCGGCAGACGCGTTTTTTTTTTTCTTTCGCCCCGGCTGACGCAGTTTTCGCGCCGCCCCGGCAGACGCGGTTTTCGCGCCGCCCCGGCAGACGCGGTTTTTTGCGCCGCCCCGGCTGACGCGGTTTTTTGCCGCCCCGGCTGACGCAGTTCGGACTTGGCACTTTTTGGCTGAGCCTGGCTGGCGGCCCACTCACTCGATCGCCATGTCTGTTTGCCACAGTTTTCCCGGTGGTGCCGCACCCGGGCTCGCCCCGGCTGACGCAGTTTTCGCGCCGCCCCGGCTGACGCGGTTTCGTGCCGCCCCGGCAGACGCGGTTTTTGCGCCGCCCCGGCTGACGCGGTTTTTGCCGCCCCGGCTGACGCGGTTTTTGCCGCCCCGGCTGACGCAGTTCGGACTTAGCACTTTTTGGCTGAGCCTGGCTGGTGGCCCACTCACTCGATCGCCATGTCTGTTAGCCACAGTTTTCCCGGTGGTGCCGCACCCGGGCTCGCCCCGGCTGACGCAGTTTTCGCGCCGCCCCGGCAGACGCGGTTTTCGCGCCGCCCCGGCTGACGCGGTTTTTGCCGCCCCGGCTGACGCAGTTCGGACTTAGCACTTTTTGGGCTGAGCCTGGCTGGCGGCCCACTCACTCGATCGCCATGTCTGTTTGCCACAGTCTTCCCGGTGGTGCCGCACCCGGGCTCGCCCCGGCAGACGCGTTTTTTTTTTCTTTCGCCCCGGCAGACGTGGTTCCCCCCCCCCTTTTCGCTCGCCCCGGCTGACGAGGTTTTCGCGCCGCCCCGGCTGACGCAGTTTTCGCGCCGCCCCGGCTGACGCGGTTTCGTGCCGCCCCGGCTGACGCGGTTTTCGCGCCGCCCCGGCTGACGCGGTTTTTGCGTCGCCCCGGCTGACACGGTTCGGACTTTGCACTTTTCGGCTGTGCCTGGCTGGCGGCCCACTCACTCGATCGCCATGTCTGTTTGCCACAGTTTTCCCGGTGGTGCCGCACCCGGGCTTGCCCCGGCAGACGCGTTTTTTTTTTTCTTTCGCCCCGGCTGACGCAGTTTTCGCGCCGCCCCGGCTGACGCGGTTTCGTGCCGCCCCGGCAGACGCGGTTTTTTGCGCCGCCCCGGCTGACGCGGTTTTTGCCGCCCCGGCTGACGCAGTTCGGACTTTGCACTTTTTGGCTGAGCCTGGCTGGCGGCCCACTCACTCGATCGCCATGTCTGTTTGCCACAGTTTTCCCGGTGGTGCCGCACCCGGGCTCGCCCCGGCAGACGCGTTTTTTTTTTCTTTCGCCCCGGCTGACGCAGTTTTCGCGCCGCCCCGGCTGACGCGGTTTCGTGCCGCCCCGGCAGACGCAGTTCGGACTTGGCACTTTTCGGCTGTGCCTGGCTGGCGGCCCACTCACTCGATCGCCATGTCTGTTTGCCACAGTTTTCCCGGTGGTGCCGCACCCGGGCTCGCCCCGGCAGACGCGTTTTTTTTTCTTTCGCCCCGGCTGACGCAGTTTTCGCGCCGCCCCGGCAGACGCGGTTTTCGCGCCGCCCCGGCAGACGCGGTTTTTTGCGCCGCCCCGGCTGACGCGGTTTTTTGCCGCCCCGGCTGACGCAGTTCGGACTTGGCACTTTTTGGCTGAGCCTGGCTGGCGGCCCACTCACTCGATCGCCATGTCTGTTTGCCACAGTTTTCCCGGTGGTGCCGCACCCGGGCTCGCCCCGGCTGACGCAGTTTTCGCGCCGCCCCGGCTGACGCGGTTTCGTGCCGCCCCGGCAGACGCGGTTTTTGCGCCGCCCCGGCTGACGCGGTTTTTGCCGCCCCGGCTGACGCGGTTTTTGCCGCCCCGGCTGACGCAGTTCGGACTTAGCACTTTTTGGCTGAGCCTGGCTGGTGGCCCACTCACTCGATCGCCATGTCTGTTAGCCACAGTTTTCCCGGTGGTGCCGCACCCGGGCTCGCCCCGGCTGACGCAGTTTTCGCGCCGCCCCGGCAGACGCGGTTTTCGCGCCGCCCCGGCTGACGCGGTTTTTGCCGCCCCGGCTGACGCAGTTCGGACTTAGCACTTTTTGGGCTGAGCCTGGCTGGCGGCCCACTCACTCGATCGCCATGTCTGTTTGCCACAGTCTTCCCGGTGGTGCCGCACCCGGGCTCGCCCCGGCAGACGCGTTTTTTTTTCTTTCGCCCCGGCAGACGTGGTTCCCCCCCCCCCTTTTCGCTCGCCCCGGCTGACGAGGTTTTCGCGCCGCCCCGGCTGACGCAGTTTTCGCGCCGCCCCGGCTGACGCGGTTTCGCGCCGCCCCGGCAGACGCGGTTTTTTGCGCCGCCCCGGCTGACGCGGTTTTTTGCCGCCCCGGCTGACGCAGTTCGGACTTGGCACTTTTTGGCTGAGCCTGGCTGGCGGCCCACTCACTCGATCGCCATGTCTGTTTGCCACAGTTTTCCCGGTGGTGCCGCACCCGGGCTCGCCCCGGCTGACGCAGTTTTCGCGCCGCCCCGGCTGACGCGGTTTCGTGCCGCCCCGGCAGACGCGGTTTTTGCGCCGCCCCGGCTGACGCGGTTTTTGCCGCCCCGGCTGACGCGGTTTTTGCCGCCCCGGCTGACGCAGTTCGGACTTAGCACTTTTTGGCTGAGCCTGGCTGGTGGCCCACTCACTCGATCGCCATGTCTGTTAGCCACAGTTTTCCCGGTGGTGCCGCACCCGGGCTCGCCCCGGCTGACGCAGTTTTCGCGCCGCCCCGGCAGACGCGGTTTTCGCGCCGCCCCGGCTGACGCGGTTTTTGCCGCCCCGGCTGACGCAGTTCGGACTTAGCACTTTTTGGGCTGAGCCTGGCTGGCGGCCCACTCACTCGATCGCCATGTCTGTTTGCCACAGTCTTCCCGGTGGTGCCGCACCCGGGCTCGCCCCGGCAGACGCGTTTTTTTTTTCTTTCGCCCCGGCAGACGTGGTCCCCCCCCCCCTTTTCGCTCGCCCCGGCTGACGAGGTTTTCGCGCCGCCCCGGCTGACGCAGTTTTCGCGCCGCCCCGGCTGACGCGGTTTCGTGCCGCCCCGGCTGACGCGGTTTTCGCGCCGCCCCGGCTGACGCGGTTTTTGCGTCGCCCCGGCTGACACGGTTCGGACTTTGCACTTTTCGGCTGTGCCTGGCTGGCGGCCCACTCACTCGATCGCCATGTCTGTTTGCCACAGTTTTCCCGGTGGTGCCGCACCCGGGCTTGCCCCGGCAGACGCGTTTTTTTTTTTTTCTTTCGCCCCGGCTGACGCAGTTTTCGCGCCGCCCCGGCTGACGCGGTTTCGTGCCGCCCCGGCAGACGCGGTTTTTTGCGCCGCCCCGGCTGACGCGGTTTTTGCCGCCCCGGCTGACGCAGTTCGGACTTTGCACTTTTTGGCTGAGCCTGGCTGGCGGCCCACTCACTCGATCGCCATGTCTGTTTGCCACAGTTTTCCCGGTGGTGCCGCACCCGGGCTCGCCCCGGCAGACGCGTTTTTTTTTCTTTCGCCCCGGCTGACGCAGTTTTCGCGCCGCCCCGGCTGACGCGGTTTCGTGCCGCCCCGGCAGACGCAGTTCGGACTTGGCACTTTTCGGCTGTGCCTGGCTGGCGGCCCACTCACTCGATCGCCATGTCTGTTTGCCACAGTTTTCCCGGTGGTGCCGCACCCGGGCTCGCCCCGGCAGACGCGTTTTTTTTTTCTTTCGCCCCGGCTGACGCAGTTTTCGCGCCGCCCCGGCAGACGCGGTTTTCGCGCCGCCCCGGCAGACGCGGTTTTTTGCGCCGCCCCGGCTGACGCGGTTTTTTGCCGCCCCGGCTGACGCAGTTCGGACTTGGCACTTTTTGGCTGAGCCTGGCTGGCGGCCCACTCACTCGATCGCCATGTCTGTTTGCCACAGTTTTCCCGGTGGTGCCGCACCCGGGCTCGCCCCGGCTGACGCAGTTTTCGCGCCGCCCCGGCTGACGCGGTTTCGTGCCGCCCCGGCAGACGCGGTTTTTGCGCCGCCCCGGCTGACGCGGTTTTTGCCGCCCCGGCTGACGCGGTTTTTGCCGCCCCGGCTGACGCAGTTCGGACTTAGCACTTTTCGGCTGAGCCTGGCTGGTGGCCCACTCACTCGATCGCCATGTCTGTTAGCCACAGTTTTCCCGGTGGTGCCGCACCCGGGCTCGCCCCGGCTGACGCAGTTTTCGCGCCGCCCCGGCAGACGCGGTTTTCGCGCCGCCCCGGCTGACGCGGTTTTTGCCGCCCCGGCTGACACGGTTCGGACTTTGCACTTTTCGGCTGTGCCTGGCTGGCGGCCCACTCACTCGATCGCCATGTCTGTTTGCCACAGTTTTCCCGGTGGTGCCGCACCCGGGCTTGCCCCGGCAGACGCGTTTTTTTTTTTTTTCTTTCGCCCCGGCTGACGCAGTTTTCGCGCCGCCCCGGCTGACGCGGTTTCGTGCCGCCCCGGCAGACGCGGTTTTTTGCGCCGCCCCGGCTGACGCGGTTTTTGCCGCCCCGGCTGACGCAGTTCGGACTTTGCACTTTTTGGCTGAGCCTGGCTGGCGGCCCACTCACTCGATCGCCATGTCTGTTTGCCACAGTTTTCCCGGTGGTGCCGCACCCGGGCTCGCCCCGGCAGACGCGTTTTTTTTTTCCTTCGCCCCGGCAGACGTGGTTCCCCCCCCCCCCCCCTCCGTCTTTCTTTTTGTTTTTTTTTCGCCGCGGCTGAAGTGGATTTTTCGGTGCCTCGACGCCCCGGTAGTCGCGGTTTTTCCGTTTCCGCACGGCCCCGGCTGACGCTGCTCGGTCACAGTCGCCTTTTGTGGTGATTGCAGACTTCTTGAGCGCGGGTGTTTTTTTTTGTTGTTGTTGTTGTTTTATTACGCATTCGCTCCAGCAGACGCTGTTTAGACTTTTTGTTTCCTCTTTTATCCTGCGACGAGGTGACGAGGTTTATTCGGTGCCCCGCCGCCCCGGCTGAAGTGATTTTTCCTGTCCCGTGCCGCCCCGGCTGACGCGGTTGGGACTTCGCGTTTGTTCGGCCGCCACGGGTTTTGGCGCACTCGCTCGGTTGCTTGTTGTTGCCACTTGTTGCGAACCCAGGTTTCTTGAGCGAGCGCGGGCGTTTTTTCTTCCTTTCTTTCTTTGTTCTATGTGTTAGCGAATCGGCCTTTAATATCACACGAGGACTCACAACCAACAATTTTCAGTTTGAAGTGTAAATAATCTGCAGGTGTTGACGTAACTGACTTGCCCCGTACCCTTGAGTACATCCATGAAGTTCTCGTAGTACTACTAAATCGCATTATTCCAAGTGGAGAAATTCCCATAAATTTGCAAACCTCTACACGAAAATCGGTGCGCGTGATAAAGTTGAAAATTATCGTCCGATATCAAATGTGCCTTCTATAACACAAATTCTAGGAAAAAAAAAACACTTGTTCGCCGTTTTCAGCGCCGTGACTGGCAGCACTCCGGCGAAGCGAAACGGGGTCGATTCGAGCACGATATCGGCGTCTTTCGACGTGCTCGCCGGCGACCGTCGCACGAGTACGTCGCACGAGCGCGTCTGCCGGGGCGCCGTTTGCGAAGCCGACGCAAAAGTGGGAACCGCCGCTCGGATGATCGCCGCTTTCGGCAGAGTGAGTGTTGGCACTCCGGGGAAGCGAAACAGCGTGAATGCGCCCACGAAATCGGCGTATTTTGAAGTGACCGCCGGCGACCGTCGCACGAGTACGGTAAACCGCGTCAGCCGGGGCGTAGTTCGGGACGCCGACGAAAAAGTGGGAAGCGCAACTCGGATCTTCGCCGTTTTTGCAGGAGTGAGTGGCGGCCCTCCTGCGAGACCAAGAAGCATCGATTCGTGCACGAATTCGGCGCCTTTCGACGTGATCGCCGGCGACCGTCGCTCGAGTAGGGCAAACCGCGTCTGCCGGGGCGGGCTTCGGGACGCCGATGCGAAAGTGGGAAACGCTGCTCGGATGTTCGCCGTTTTTGGCCGAGTGAGTGCTGGCACTCCGGAGAAGCCAAGGAGCGCCAATTAGCGCACGATATCGGCGTCTTTCGACGCGCTCGCCGGCGACCGTCGCACGAGTAGGGCAAACCGCGTCTGCCGGGGCGGGGTTTACGACGCCGACGCAAAAGTGGGAACCGCCGCTCGGATGTTGGCCGTTTTTGGCAGAGTGAGTGCTGGCACTCCGGCGACGCGAAAGAGCGCGAATGCGCCCACGAAAGTGGCGTATTTGGACGTGCTTGACGGCGACCGCTGCAGGAGTACGAAAAACCACGTCAGCCGGGGCGAGCGACCCACGGCGGTCTGGGTGCTTATCGCTGCTATTATAGGGGCACCCCGGCAGACGCAGAAAAAAAAAAATTTTTTTTTCGACCTTCTTTTTTGCTGGTCGAGCTCGGGTAACCCAGGTCGCAATGGGAGCCGCGCACGAAAGCGGCGTCGCGAGACGCGTTCGCGGTCGCTAGTCGCACGAGCTCGGCAACCGCGTCAGCCGGCGCGGAGTTCGGGATGCCGACGGCTAAGTGGGTACCGCTGCTCGGATGTTCGCCGTTTTTGGCCGAGTGAGTGCTGGCACTCCGGTGAAGCCAAGGAGCGCCAATTCGTGCACGATATCGGCGTCTTTCGACGTGCCCGCCGGCCACCGCCGCACGAGTACGGCAAACCGCGTCTGCCGGGGCGGGGTTTGCGACGCGTACGCAATAGTGGGAACCGTCGCTCGGATGTTCGTCGTCTTTGGCCGAGCGAGTGCTGGCACTCCGGCGAAGCGAAACGGGGCCGATTCGGGCACGATATCGGCGTATTTCGACGTGCTCGCCGGCGACCGTCGCACGAGTACGGCAAAGCGCGTCTGCCGGGGCGAGGTTTGCGACGCCGACGAAAAAGTGGGAAGCGCCGCTCGGATCTTCGCCGTTTTTGCAGGAGTGAGTGGCGGCCCTCCTGCGAGACCAAGAAGCATCGACTCGCGCACGATATCGGTGTCTTTCGACGTGCCCGCCGGCCACCGCCGCACGAGTACGGCAAACCGCGTATGCCGGGGCGGGGTTGGCGACGCCGACGCAAAAGTGGGAACCGCCACTAGGATGTTCGCCGTTTTTGGCAGAGTGAGTGCTGGCACTCCGGCGAAGCGAAAGAGCGCGAATGCGCCCACGAAAGTGGCGTGTTTGGACGTGCTTGACGACGACCACCGCAGGAAAACGAAAAACCACGTCAGCCGGGGCGAGCGACCCATGGCGGTCTGGGTGCTTATCGCTGCTATTATAGGGGCACCCCGGCAGACGCAAAAAAAAAAAAATTTTTTTTTCGACATTCTTTTTTGCTCGTCGACCTCGGGTGACCCAGGTCGCAGTGGGAGCCGCGCACGAAAGCGGCGTCGCGAGACGGCTTCGCGGTCGCTAGTCGCACGAGCTCGGCAACCGCGTCTGCCGGGGCGGAGTTCGGGACGCCGACGGCTAAGTGGGAACCGCCGCTCGGATGTTCGCCGTTTGTGGCCGAGTGAGTGCTGGCACTCCGGCGAAGCCAAACGGGGCCGATTCCGGCACGATATCGGCGTCTTTCTACGTGCTCGCCGGCGACCGTCGCACGAGTACGGCAAAGTGCGTCTGCCGGGGCGGGGTTTGCGACGCGTACGCAATAGTGAGAACCGTCGCTCGGATGTTCGTCGTCTTTCGCCGAGCCAGTGCTGGCACTCCGGCGAAGCCGAACGGAGCCGATTCGGGCACGATATCGGCGTCTTTCCACGTGCTCGCCGGCGACCGTCGCACGAGTACGGTAAACCGCGTCAGCCGGGGCGGAGTTCGGGACGCCGATGCGAAAGTGGGAAGCGCCGCTCGGATCTTCGCCGTTTTTGGAGGAGTCAGTGGCGGCACTCCGGTGAAGCCAAGGTGCGCCAATTCGCGCACGATATCGGCGTCTTTCGACGTGCCCGCCGGCCACCGTCGCACGAGTACGGCAAACCTCGTCTGCCGGGGCGGGGTTTGCGACGCCGACGCAAAAGTGGGAACCGCCGCTCGGATGTTCGCCGTTTTTGGCAGAGTGAGTGCTGGCACTCCGGCGAAGCGAAAGAGCGTGAATGCGCCCACGAAAGTAGCGTATTTGGACGTGCTTGACGGCGACCGCCGCAGGAGTACGAAAAACCACGTCAGCCGGGGCGAGCGACCCACGGCGGTCTGGGTGCTTATCGCTGCTATTATAGGGGCACCCCGGCAGACGCAGAAAGAAAAAAAAAATGGGGACATGGCGTGCGTCACCGTGCGGCTTCGCAGCGTTGCCGAAGTCGCCGAGCCCTTCGACTGAGCCGAACGGCGGACAGGGAACGTTGGTCGGCCGTTCTAACCTGTCGGTGCCACGCCGAGACGTCGTTAAGGAAAACCGCGTCGTGGGCCTCTACGACGCCGTCGATTCGTTGTACGTTTGGTGTCCAGCGTGTCGGCGGCGAGTAGCGGACACGTCGTTCACGACTTCGGTCTTTCGCAGTCGACGCGAACTTGCGGAGAGTCGTGGTGCCTCACGTTTTCGGCAGAAACCGCGGCGGAATTTTCCCGCGCGTGCGCGCACGACCTCGGTGCTGTGCCGTCAGCGTAGTGTTGCACAAACTCGTGGCCTACCCAAGGTGCGGTACGTTTGCGGCCGTATCCTCGGTGGCAATTTCGTGAGTAGGGTCGCAAATTCTACGACCTCGGCGGGTTTGAGAGCGACGTAGACTTGTGGCACGCTCAACGTGCCACACGTTTCGGGGCACACCCGCGGTGAAATTTTCTCGAGTACGCTCGTATTAGTGCCCAAGGAGGTCTGGGTACTTATCGCTGCTATTATGTGGGGGTTCTCGTGAGCGGCGTACGCGAAAGCGACCGGGTGTCTGATATGCGGCGGGCTTCGGCCTCGTCAAGCGTGTCCTCGGGTCTGCTCCAGGGGAATCCACGGCAGTCGTCTGCAGCCTCATCCGCTTGATGCGTTAGGGGCTGGTTGTCGGACGGTGCCGTTTTACCACGATATCGAGGTGTGTTCCGTGTCGTCCTCGGGCGATTCAGATGCGAAAGCGCCGAAGACGCGGGCGTGACCCGTCGTCTGGCGGCTTTGCGGTCTCGGCTCCGTTGCTAGTTCCGGCCGGTCCACCGACAGTGCAGCGGGCTTGGGCAACCCGCACGGCGCGACCGAGTCGATGCAACGAAAAAGAGCGAGCATGAACGTGCTTCTTGCCGCACGGCTCCCACTCGTCTTTCGGGAAGGTTGTGCCGTAGCGAGCTCGAACGCCGTCATCTCGGAGTGCAAAATAAGCGTGTTGGGGCGCCTGAAGGTGGCCTCCGCCGCACACAGACTGCGTCCGGCCCGCCGAAGGCGAGGACGGACGCGCAGTCGAACGATTACCTGGTTGATCCTGCCAGTAATCATATGCTTGTCTCAAAGATTAAGCCATGCATGTCTAAGTACATGCCGAAATAAGGCGAAACCGCGAATGGCTCATTAAATCAGTTATGGTTCCTTAGATCGTTTCTTCCTACTTGGATAACTGTGGCAATTCTAGAGCTAATACATGCAGTGAGCCTGGAGCCCTTTGGGTAACGGGTGCTTTTATTAGACCAAGATCGATCGGGTTTCGGCCCGTATTGTGTGGTGACTCTGGATAACTTTGTGCTGATCGCATGGCCACGAGCCGGCGACGTTTCTTTCAAGTGTCTGCCTTATCAACTTTCGATGGTAGGTTACTTGCTTACCATGGTTGTTACGGGTAACGGAGAATCAGGGTTCGATTCCGGAGAGGGAGCCTGAGAAACGGCTACCACATCCAAGGAAGGCAGCAGGCGCGCAAATTACCCACTCCCGGCACGGGGAGGTAGTGACGAAAAATAACAATACGGGACTCTTTTGAGGCCCCGTAATTGAAATGAGTACACTCTAAATCCTTTAACGAGGATCAATTGGAGGGCAAGTCTGGTGCCAGCAGCCGCGGTAATTCCAGCTCCAATAGCGTATACTAAAGCTGCTGCGGTTAAAAAGCTCGTAGTTGGATCTCAGTTCCAGACGAGTAGTGCATCTACCCGATGCGACGGCTCGGACTGAACATCATGCCGGTTCTTTCTTGGTGCACTTCATTGTGTGCCTCGAGATGGCCGGTGCTTTTACTTTGAAAAAATTAGAGTGCTCAACGCAGGCGAGTCGCCTGAATAAACTTGCATGGAATAATAGAACAAGACCTCGTTTCTGTTCTGTTGGTTTTTGGAATACGAGGTAATGATTAAGAGGGACGGACGGGGGCATTCGTATTGCGGCGCTAGAGGTGAAATTCTTGGACCGTCGCAAGACGAACTACTGCGAAAGCATTTGCCAAGAATGTTTTCATTGATCAAGAACGAAAGTCAGAGGTTCGAAGGCGATCAGATACCGCCCTAGTTCTGACCATAAACGATGCCAACCAGCGATCCGCCTGAGTTACTCAAATGACTCGGCGGGCAGCTTCCGGGAAACCAAAGTATTTGGGTTCCGGGGGAAGTATGGTTGCAAAGCTGAAACTTAAAGGAATTGACGGAAGGGCACCACCAGGAGTGGAGCCTGCGGCTTAATTTGACTCAACACGGGAAAACTTACCCGGCCCGGACACTGGGAGGATTGACAGATTGAGAGCTCTTTCTTGATTCGGTGGATGGTGGTGCATGGCCGTTCTTAGTTGGTGGAGCGATTTGTCTGGTTAATTCCGATAACGAACGAGACTCTAGCCTATTAAATAGGTGCGGGGTTCCCAGCACCTTACAACCTTCTTAGAGGGACAAGCGGCTCCTAGCCGCACGAAACAGAGCAATAACAGGTCTGTGATGCCCTTAGATGTCCGGGGCCGCACGCGCGCTACACTGAAGGAAGCAGCGTGTCTTTATCCCTGTCTGAAAAGACTGGGTAACCCGTGGAACTTCTTTCGTGATTGGGATAGGGGCTTGCAATTGTTCCCCTTGAACGAGGAATTCCCAGTAAGCGCGAGTCATAAGCTCGCGTTGATTACGTCCCTGCCCTTTGTACACACCGCCCGTCGCTACTACCGATTGAATGATTTAGTGAGGTCTTCGGACCGATGTCCGGCGCGGCCTTTCGGTTGCGCCGGTCTGTTGGAAAGATGACCAAACTTGATCATTTAGAGGAAGTAAAAGTCGTAACAAGGTTTCCGTAGGTGAACCTGCGGAAGGATCATTAACGGATTGTGAAGGGTGAGCGCCTCGGCTGCGTCTGCGCCCGACACTTTCTGCCGCTGACCCCGTTTGGACGCGGGGTCGGCTTTTCCCCACGGGGCTGCCTGAATGTGGAGCGGCACCCCGTGACAAATTGTTGCGCCCAGCGGACGCCAACACCGCGACCTTGGACGGTCGGCCAGGTGGCGGACGCGGGTACAAACGGCGCAACGCACTCATAGGTCGGCTTTCGACCCGCCACTGCACCGTGGCTCGAAGCGCTCGAAATGCGCGACCCGACCGCTGCGGGACCGCCTAGTACTGTAAACAGGAGCGGCGGAGCGCGAACGGCGAGTCGTGGTTACGTCGGTAGAAGGCGAGGCTGCGCGTTCCCGAAACGCCAGCCGAGTGCCCTCCCGACCGTTCGAGCGTGCAAGAACGAGACCCGACAATCGCGCGGCGACTGCCAAGTACGAGAGGAACGGCACAAGCGTCGGCGGTCGGTCAAGGAACTGGCGATGTGACGGGTCCGCTGTGCACCAGTGCATACCGTCCCGCCGTCCGCGGCAAGCGCCTCCGCGTCCTCGGGTGACGGAGGCTGCCGGTCGGTTCTTGCAGGCGAGGGATCTCGCTGGCACCGGTTCGCGTTGACGCGCGGCCGGTCATGGCACGGCGATGCGACGGCCGAGGTGCGCAGTACTCGATGGAGGAACCGCACGCTCCGATGACCGTCCCGCCCTCCGCGGCGTATGCGTACCGACCGTAATGGTTGCAGCAGCGCCGGCCGGCTTTTGAATTCGCCACACGAAACACGGTGCGAGATCGCGGTTAGGGGAGCGTCGACGTTGCCAGGCGTTTTGCTTGCTGCCGAGGGAAAGGCGGCACGGCCACGTCGCGCTCGTCGCGATTAGCGGGTCTGCGCGCTTTGGGAAGGTGCCGCAACGACTTGCCGAAAGAGGAAGCACGGAAGAACGAGGGACTTGGACGTCCCGACAATTGAACGCACTTGCGGCCAGGCCCTTGCTGGCTTCGTTCTTCCGCCTCGAGTAGGCTCGTACGCGGCTCCGGCGCCGAAAGTGGTCCTTGGCACCGACTTCGGTGGACGTGGGAAGTGCCGCGCAAGTACGGCGCGCCTGGCTCCACCTGTTGGCTAAAGTAAGCAGCCGGATCGGCATTTTGGTGTGCGGTGGCAAACCGTGGATGCGAAAAAAGCTTGTGCGATTTCGTGGAACAAAAAGCGGGGGTCCCCCTTTTTATGCGGAGGAGACCGACCCGCCCGCCGTGGTGAACCGCGACGCCACGGTAAAAACGGGAGAGGCTTGTCGATGGGACCGTGCATCCCGCGCTCCACGGAGGCCGGGAGGCGGCCGCCCGAGGAAATGTGTAGCCGTCGAGGCCCGCATCTGCGTGCACTCTTATCCAAATGGGTGTACCGCAGGCATTTTCTGGTTAGGCGGGCCAATGAGAGCGAGCACACAACGATACCTACGGGTCCGGCTTGGAGAACCGGCTTCGACGCCTCCCGAGTATTTATAGAGGGGTGGACCACGAAAGCACTCGCAAGTAGCGGAAGCGAAACGCCGTCCGAAACACACCGTTTGCTCGATTTGCGGCAGCCGAAAAAGGCGCGGCAGAGTTTTGGAGTCCAAGCGTGCGCTGAAAAGCGCCCTTCTTGGCCACTGTTTGGCCGAGTGCCAGAAACGTTTGGTTTTGACTGTACGGAATTGAACAAACACTTTTTCACGACTCTAAGCGGTGGATCACTCGGTTCTCGGGTCGATGAAGAACGCAGCCAGCTGCGAGACTTGGTGTGAATTGCAGGACACACTCAGCACTGATTCTTTGAACGCACATTGCGGCCTTGGGTCTTCCCTTGGCTTCGTCTGTCTGAGGGTCGGATCACATATCAAGAGAGCCTTCGGCGCACAAGGGAACGTGAGCCGTCGACTCGTTTTGACCGCGTCGGCAACACGGACAGCACGCTGAACACCTCACAGCGAGCGCCAACAGCGGCCACTCAAGGGCGAGACGGTGGCGACCGTCGTGCCAGAGCCCAACCGAAACGGGGGCGACCGACTGCATTGAGGATGTGGCACCTCGTTGAGACCGCCGCAGGACTTCGAGTCGGAAGGAAGCCTGCAGGGAAAGTGCGGTCGAGGTTGCGTACTCCTCTCTGCGACCGGGCGCGCAAGAGCTGCGAGAGCCACGGACGCGCAACTTTAACGCACGGTAAACACGAGGAGCGAAAGCCGGCCAGCAAAGCTTCTCCAGCCGTGCGCAAAGTGCGCGAGATCGCAGCCTTGCGTTGCGCTTGTTGCCCTCGAAGTAAGCAGGGTGTCCCGTAGACCGGGCGCTCGAACACGCTGCGGGGCCGTGCCTCCTCCAGGCTTTGCCGCGCGAACAGGGAACGTTCGCGCGCAAAGCGCAGGGAGGTGAGGAGGCTGCGCCCGACGTTTGCGGTTCGCTGCGTACGCGGTTGATGCGGAGAGCACGGCGCGACGACTTGCCGCGAAACGGAAAAAGTCTCCCGCACGAGTTGGCGAAACGTTGGCGAAGCTTAAGGCGTTCTCGTCGTAGTCCGCCGTCGGTCTAAGTGCTTCGCAGTTCCCGTCCCGTTCAAAAAACTGGGCCACTCCAGTTGGGGCGGGGGCGACGCTACACGAGACGATGCCTCTCGCCAGGCTGCGTGGCTGCCCTTGCGGCGGCGGCGACTGGCCTCGGCGGTGTTTGGGCTTTCGACACGGTCGTTTATCACGCAACTGCTCGGACGACGCACGCGCGCAGCGGAATGCCGCTTGCCAGCCTTGTGAAGATGTGACCCTGTACAGGGTTGCGGGCGCACTTGGTAGGGCGTCGTACTCGGTTCGCGATGGGTTTACGAACGTGTCCCGTCACTTCCACGTCACACCGGTTGTGCGCCGCACGCGTGCAGCGGGGAAGCCGATTGCCAGCCTTGTGAAGAAGTGGCCCTGTACAGGGTTGCGGGCGCACTTGGTAGGGCGAGCGCACGC
>NW_027464671.1:657500-672500 GCF_043290135.1 Rhipicephalus microplus
AAGGAACGGCGCGGAGAGGGCTCGAGACAAAGCTCGACCCTAAACCGCGCCAAGTACGGAGGGAACAGCGCGGCTAAGGGCTCGAAACAAACCCTGAACCGCGCCAAGTACGAAAGGAACGGCGCGCAGTAGGGGTTTAAAACAAAGCTGGTCCCAAAATCGCGCCAAGTACGAAAGGAACAGCGCGGTCGAGACTCGGAAGAAAAAGCTTTCAAAGTGTCGTAGCACGATGCACACTGCTGTTCGTGTGGAACAAACGTGACTACCGTGCTGTACGGTGGAGTTCTGTGCGCAAAAGCGGCGCGTGTGTTTCTAAGCACCACAGCGTTGTGTCAAAAAAGAGGTGCCTGAGAGAAACGCATGCGACTGCCGTGCTTTGCGGCATAGCACCGTGCGCAAAAACGGTGCGCATGCAAGAGGTGTCAGAGCTAGCGAACTTGTGCCACGAGCAACAGGTCACTAAAAGCCTATAGATGACGGTGTTGGAGGAAAAGAAAAATATCGAGAAAGCACTGCGGTGTGCCGTGCGTAGGGACGGGCGCGCGTGCCACATGCCGCCGAAATATGGGTGTCGGAGAAAACAGAGTGCCGCGCGTAACGAGGGGCGCGCGTGTTACAGAGAGATATGCCCAAACGCATGAAAGTGTACGCAGGTGTCCTAAGGCAGTTTTTTTTTTTTCCTCATTTTGATGTCGCCCCGGCTGACGCGGTTTTCGTTTTTCCGTGCCGCCCCGGCTGACGCGGTTTTCGTTTTTCCGTGCCGCCCCGGCTGACGCAGTTTTTGCGCCGCCCCGGCTGACGCGGTTTTCGCGCCGCCCCGGCTGACGCGGTTTTTGCGTCGCCCCGGCTGACGCGGTTCGGACTTTGCACTTTTTGGCTCACCCCGGCTGGCGGCCCACTCACTCGATCGCCAGGTCTGTTTGCCCCGGTGGTTCCACCGCCAGGCTTAAGCGCGAACTTTTTTTGTTTGTTTTCTTTTGATTAAGCGCAAGCTTTTTTCTTTGTTTTCTTTTGATTAAGCGCGGGCTTTTTTCTTTGTTTTTTTTTGCATTCGCCCCGGCAGACGCGGTTTTTGCGCCGCCCCGGCTGACGCGGTTTTTGCCGCCCCGGCTGACGCAGTTCGGACTTAGCACTTTTCGGCTGTGCCTGGCTGGCGGCCCACTCACTCGATCGCCATGTCTGTTTGCCACAGTTTTCCCGGTGGTGCTGCACCCGGGCTCGCCCCGGCTGACGCAGTTTTCGCGCCGCCCCGGCTGACGCGGTTTCGTGCCGCCCCGGCAGACGCGGTTTTCGCGCCGCCCCGGCTGACGCGGTTTCGTGCCGCCCCGGCAGACGCAGTTCGGACTTAGCACTTTTCGGCTGTGCCTGGCTGGCGGCCCACTCACTCGATCGCCATGTCTGTTTGCCACAGTTTTCCCGGTGGTGCTGCACCCGGGCTCGCCCCGGCTGACGCAGTTTTCGCGCCGCCCCGGCTGACGCGGTTTCGTGCCGCCCCGACAGACGCGGTTTTCGCGCCGCCCCGGCTGACGCGGTTTCGTGCCGCCCCGGCAGACGCAGTTCGGACTTAGCACTTTTCGGCTGTGCCTGGCTGGCGGCCCACTCACTCGATCGCCATGTCTGTTTGCCACAGTTTTCCCGGTGGTGCCGCACCCGGGCTCGCCCCGGCAGACGCGTTTTTTTTTTCTTTCGCCCCGGCTGACGCAGTTTTCGCGCCGCCCCGGCTGACGCGGTTTCGGGCCGCCCCGGCAGACGCAGTTCGGACTTGGCACTTTTCGGCTGTGCCTGGCTGGCGGCCCACTCACTCGATCGCCATGTCTGTTTGCCACAGTTTTCCCGGTGGTGCCGCACCCGGGCTCGCCCCGGCAGACGCGTTTTTTTTTTCTTTCGCCCCGGCTGACGCAGTTTTCGCGCCGCCCCGGCAGACGCGGTTTTCGCGCCGCCCCGGCAGACGCGGTTTTTTGCGCCGCCCCGGCTGACGCGGTTTTTTGCCGCCCCGGCTGACGCAGTTCGGACTTGGCACTTTTTGGCTGAGCCTGGCTGGCGGCCCACTCACTCGATCGCCATGTCTGTTTGCCACAGTTTTCCCGGTGGTGCCGCACCCGGGCTCGCCCCGGCTGACGCAGTTTTCGCGCCGCCCCGGCTGACGCGGTTTCGTGCCGCCCCGGCAGACGCGGTTTTTGCGCCGCCCCGGCTGACGCGGTTTTTGCCGCCCCGGCTGACGCGGTTTTTGCCGCCCCGGCTGACGCAGTTCGGACTTAGCACTTTTTGGCTGAGCCTGGCTGGTGGCCCACTCACTCGATCGCCATGTCTGTTAGCCACAGTTTTCCCGGTGGTGCCGCACCCGGGCTCGCCCCGGCTGACGCAGTTTTCGCGCCGCCCCGGCAGACGCGGTTTTCGCGCCGCCCCGGCTGACGCGGTTTTTGCCGCCCCGGCTGACGCAGTTCGGACTTAGCACTTTTTGGGCTGAGCCTGGCTGGCGGCCCACTCACTCGATCGCCATGTCTGTTTGCCACAGTCTTCCCGGTGGTGCCGCACCCGGGCTCGCCCCGGCAGACGCGTTTTTTTTTTCTTTCGCCCCGGCAGACGTGGTTCCCCCCCCCCTTTTCGCTCGCCCCGGCTGACGAGGTTTTCGCGCCGCCCCGGCTGACGCAGTTTTCGCGCCGCCCCGGCTGACGCGGTTTCGTGCCGCCCCGGCTGACGCGGTTTTCGCGCCGCCCCGGCTGACGCGGTTTTCGCGCCGCCCCGGCTGACGCGGTTTTTGCGTCGCCCCGGCTGACACGGTTCGGACTTTGCACTTTTCGGCTGTGCCTGGCTGGCGGCCCACTCACTCGATCGCCATGTCTGTTTGCCACAGTTTTCCCGGTGGTGCCGCACCCGGGCTTGCCCCGGCAGACGCGTTTTTTTTTCTTTCGCCCCGGCTGACGCAGTTTTCGCGCCGCCCCGGCTGACGCGGTTTCGTGCCGCCCCGGCAGACGCGGTTTTTTGCGCCGCCCCGGCTGACGCGGTTTTTGCCGCCCCGGCTGACGCAGTTCGGACTTTGCACTTTTTGGCTGAGCCTGGCTGGCGGCCCACTCACTCGATCGCCATGTCTGTTTGCCACAGTTTTCCCGGTGGTGCCGCACCCGGGCTCGCCCCGGCAGACGCGTTTTTTTTTTCTTTCGCCCCGGCTGACGCAGTTTTCGCGCCGCCCCGGCTGACGCGGTTTCGTGCCGCCCCGGCAGACGCAGTTCGGACTTGGCACTTTTCGGCTGTGCCTGGCTGGCGGCCCACTCACTCGATCGCCATGTCTGTTTGCCACAGTTTTCCCGGTGGTGCCGCACCCGGGCTCGCCCCGGCAGACGCGTTTTTTTTTTCTTTCGCCCCGGCTGACGCAGTTTTCGCGCCGCCCCGGCAGACGCGGTTTTCGCGCCGCCCCGGCAGACGCGGTTTTTTGCGCCGCCCCGGCTGACGCGGTTTTTTGCCGCCCCGGCTGACGCAGTTCGGACTTGGCACTTTTTGGCTGAGCCTGGCTGGCGGCCCACTCACTCGATCGCCATGTCTGTTTGCCACAGTTTTCCCGGTGGTGCCGCACCCGGGCTCGCCCCGGCTGACGCAGTTTTCGCGCCGCCCCAGCTGACGCGGTTTCGTGCCGCCCCGGCAGACGCGGTTTTTGCGCCGCCCCGGCTGACGCGGTTTTTGCCGCCCCGGCTGACGCGGTTTTTGCCGCCCCGGCTGACGCAGTTCGGACTTAGCACTTTTTGGCTGAGCCTGGCTGGTGGCCCACTCACTCGATCGCCATGTCTGTTAGCCACAGTTTTCCCGGTGGTGCCGCACCCGGGCTCGCCCCGGCTGACGCAGTTTTCGCGCCGCCCCGGCAGACGCGGTTTTCGCGCCGCCCCGGCTGACGCGGTTTTTGCCGCCCCGGCTGACGCAGTTCGGACTTAGCACTTTTTGGGCTGAGCCTGGCTGGCGGCCCACTCACTCGATCGCCATGTCTGTTTGCCACAGTCTTCCCGGTGGTGCCGCACCCGGGCTCGCCCCGGCAGACGCGTTTTTTTTTTCTTTCGCCCCGGCAGACGTGGTTCCCCCCCCCCCTTTTCGCTCGCCCCGGCTGACGAGGTTTTCGCGCCGCCCCGGCTGACGCAGTTTTCGCGCCGCCCCGGCTGACGCGGTTTCGCGCCGCCCCGGCAGACGCGGTTTTTTGCGCCGCCCCGGCTGACGCGGTTTTTTGCCGCCCCGGCTGACGCAGTTCGGACTTGGCACTTTTTGGCTGAGCCTGGCTGGCGGCCCACTCACTCGATCGCCATGTCTGTTTGCCACAGTTTTCCCGGTGGTGCCGCACCCGGGCTCGCCCCGGCTGACGCAGTTTTCGCGCCGCCCCGGCTGACGCGGTTTCGTGCCGCCCCGGCAGACGCGGTTTTTGCGCCGCCCCGGCTGACGCGGTTTTTGCCGCCCCGGCTGACGCGGTTTTTGCCGCCCCGGCTGACGCAGTTCGGACTTAGCACTTTTTGGCTGAGCCTGGCTGGTGGCCCACTCACTCGATCGCCATGTCTGTTAGCCACAGTTTTCCCGGTGGTGCCGCACCCGGGCTCGCCCCGGCTGACGCAGTTTTCGCGCCGCCCCGGCAGACGCGGTTTTCGCGCCGCCCCGGCTGACGCGGTTTTTGCCGCCCCGGCTGACGCAGTTCGGACTTAGCACTTTTTGGGCTGAGCCTGGCTGGCGGCCCACTCACTCGATCGCCATGTCTGTTTGCCACAGTCTTCCCGGTGGTGCCGCACCCGGGCTCGCCCCGGCAGACGCGTTTTTTTTTTCTTTCGCCCCGGCAGACGTGGTTCCCCCCCCCCCTTTTCGCTCGCCCCGGCTGACGAGGTTTTCGCGCCGCCCCGGCTGACGCAGTTTTCGCGCCGCCCCGGCTGACGCGGTTTCGTGCCGCCCCGGCTGACGCGGTTTTCGCGCCGCCCCGGCTGACGCGGTTTTTGCGTCGCCCCGGCTGACACGGTTCGGACTTTGCACTTTTCGGCTGTGCCTGGCTGGCGGCCCACTCACTCGATCGCCATGTCTGTTTGCCACAGTTTTCCCGGTGGTGCCGCACCCGGGCTGGCCCCGGCAGACGCGTTTTTTTTTTTCTTTCGCCCCGGCTGACGCAGTTTTCGCGCCGCCCCGGCTGACGCGGTTTCGTGCCGCCCCGGCAGACGCAGTTCGGACTTGGCACTTTTCGGCTGTGCCTGGCTGGCGGCCCACTCACTCGATCGCCATGTCTGTTTGCCACAGTTTTCCCGGTGGTGCCGCACCCGGGCTCGCCCCGGCAGACGCGTTTTTTTTTTCTTTCGCCCCGGCTGACGCAGTTTTCGCGCCGCCCCGGCAGACGCGGTTTTCGCGCCGCCCCGGCAGACGCGGTTTTTTGCGCCGCCCCGGCTGACGCGGTTTTTTGCCGCCCCGGCTGACGCAGTTCGGACTTGGCACTTTTTGGCTGAGCCTGGCTGGCGGCCCACTCACTCGATCGCCATGTCTGTTTGCCACAGTTTTCCCGGTGGTGCCGCACCCGGGCTCGCCCCGGCTGACGCAGTTTTCGCGCCGCCCCGGCTGACGCGGTTTCGTGCCGCCCCGGCAGACGCGGTTTTTGCGCCGCCCCGGCTGACGCGGTTTTTGCCGCCCCGGCTGACGCGGTTTTTGCCGCCCCGGCTGACGCAGTTCGGACTTAGCACTTTTTGGCTGAGCCTGGCTGGTGGCCCACTCACTCGATCGCCATGTCTGTTAGCCACAGTTTTCCCGGTGGTGCCGCACCCGGGCTCGCCCCGGCTGACGCAGTTTTCGCGCCGCCCCGGCAGACGCGGTTTTCGCGCCGCCCCGGCTGACGCGGTTTTTGCCGCCCCGGCTGACGCAGTTCGGACTTAGCACTTTTTGGGCTGAGCCTGGCTGGCGGCCCACTCACTCGATCGCCATGTCTGTTTGCCACAGTCTTCCCAGTGGTGCCGCACCCGGGCTCGCCCCGGCAGACGCGTTTTTTTTTTTCTTTCGCCCCGGCAGACGTGGTTCCCCCCCCCCTTTTCGCTCGCCCCGGCTGACGAGGTTTTCGCGCCGCCCCGGCTGACGCAGTTTTCGCGCCGCCCCGGCTGACGCGGTTTCGCGCCGCCCCGGCAGACGCGGTTTTTTGCGCCGCCCCGGCTGACGCGGTTTTTTGCCGCCCCGGCTGACGCAGTTCGGACTTGGCACTTTTTGGCTGAGCCTGGCTGGCGGCCCACTCACTCGATCGCCATGTCTGTTTGCCACAGTTTTCCCGGTGGTGCCGCACCCGGGCTCGCCCCGGCTGACGCAGTTTTCGCGCCGCCCCGGCTGACGCGGTTTCGTGCCGCCCCGGCAGACGCGGTTTTTGCGCCGCCCCGGCTGACGCGGTTTTTGCCGCCCCGGCTGACGCGGTTTTTGCCGCCCCGGCTGACGCAGTTCGGACTTAGCACTTTTTGGCTGAGCCTGGCTGGTGGCCCACTCACTCGATCGCCATGTCTGTTAGCCACAGTTTTCCCGGTGGTGCCGCACCCGGGCTCGCCCCGGCTGACGCAGTTTTCGCGCCGCCCCGGCAGACGCGGTTTTCGCGCCGCCCCGGCTGACGCGGTTTTTGCCGCCCCGGCTGACGCTGTTCGGACTTAGCACTTTTTGGGCTGAGCCTGGCTGGCGGCCCACTCACTCGATCGCCATGTCTGTTTGCCACAGTCTTCCCGGTGGTGCCGCACCCGGGCTCGCCCCGGCAGACGCGTTTTTTTTTTCTTTCGCCCCGGCAGACGTGGTTCCCCCCCCCCTTTTCGCTCGCCCCGGCTGACGAGGTTTTCGCGCCGCCCCGGCTGACGCAGTTTTCGCGCCGCCCCGGCTGACGCGGTTTCGTGCCGCCCCGGCTGACGCGGTTTTCGCGCCGCCCCGGCTGACGCGGTTTTTGCGTCGCCCCGGCTGACACGGTTCGGACTTTGCACTTTTCGGCTGTGCCTGGCTGGCGGCCCACTCACTCGATCGCCATGTCTGTTTGCCACAGTTTTCCCGGTGGTGCCGCACCCGGGCTTGCCCCGGCAGACGCGTTTTTTTTTTTTCTTTCGCCCAGGCTGACGCAGTTTTCGCGCCGCCCCGGCTGACGCGGTTTCGTGCCGCCCCGGCAGACGCGGTTTTTTGCGCCGCCCCGGCTGACGCGGTTTTTGCCGCCCCGGCTGACGCAGTTCGGACTTTGCACTTTTTGGCTGAGCCTGGCTGGCGGCCCACTCACTCGATCGCCATGTCTGTTTGCCACAGTTTTCCCGGTGGTGCCGCACCCGGGCTCGCCCCGGCAGACGCGTTTTTTTTTTTCTTTCGCCCCGGCTGACGCAGTTTTCGCGCCGCCCCGGCTGACGCGGTTTCGTGCCGCCCCGGCAGACGCAGTTCGGACTTGGCACTTTTCGGCTGTGCCTGGCTGGCGGCCCACTCACTCGATCGCCATGTCTGTTTGCCACAGTTTTCCCGGTGGTGCCGCACCCGGGCTCGCCCCGGCAGACGCGTTTTTTTTTTCTTTCGCCCCGGCTGACGCAGTTTTCGCGCCGCCCCGGCAGACGCGGTTTTCGCGCCGCCCCGGCAGACGCGGTTTTTTGCGCCGCCCCGGCTGACGCGGTTTTTTGCCGCCCCGGCTGACGCAGTTCGGACTTGGCACTTTTTGGCTGAGCCTGGCTGGCGGCCCACTCACTCGATCGCCATGTCTGTTTGCCACAGTTTTCCCGGTGGTGCCGCACCCGGGCTCGCCCCGGCTGACGCAGTTTTCGCGCCGCCCCGGCTGACGCGGTTTCGTGCCGCCCCGGCAGACGCGGTTTTTGCGCCGCCCCGGCTGACGCGGTTTTTGCCGCCCCGGCTGACGCGGTTTTTGCCGCCCCGGCTGACGCAGTTCGGACTTAGCACTTTTCGGCTGAGCCTGGCTGGTGGCCCACTCACTCGATCGCCATGTCTGTTAGCCACAGTTTTCCCGGTGGTGCCGCACCCGGGCTCGCCCCGGCTGACGCAGTTTTCGCGCCGCCCCGGCAGACGCGGTTTTCGCGCCGCCCCGGCTGACGCGGTTTTTGCCGCCCCGGCTGACACGGTTCGGACTTTGCACTTTTCGGCTGTGCCTGGCTGGCGGCCCACTCACTCGATCGCCATGTCTGTTTGCCACAGTTTTCCCGGTGGTGCCGCACCCGGGCTTGCCCCGGCAGACGCGTTTTTTTTTTTTCTTTCGCCCCGGCTGACGCAGTTTTCGCGCCGCCCCGGCTGACGCGGTTTCGTGCCGCCCCGGCAGACGCGGTTTTTTGCGCCGCCCCGGCTGACGCGGTTTTTGCCGCCCCGGCTGACGCAGTTCGGACTTTGCACTTTTTGGCTGAGCCTGGCTGGCGGCCCACTCACTCGATCGCCATGTCTGTTTGCCACAGTTTTCCCGGTGGTGCCGCACCCGGGCTCGCCCCGGCAGACGCGTTTTTTTTTTCCTTCGCCCCGGCAGACGTGGTTCCCCCCCCCCCCCTCCGTCTTTCTTTTTGTTTTTTTTTTCGCCGCGGCTGAAGTGGATTTTTCGGTGCCTCGACGCCCCGGTAGTCGCGGTTTTTCCGTTTCCGCACGGCCCCGGCTGACGCTGCTCGGTCACAGTCGCCTTTTGTGGTGATTGCAGACTTCTTGAGCGCGGGTGTTTTTTTTTTGTTGTTGTTGTTGTTTTATTACGCATTCGCTCCAGCAGACGCTGTTTAGACTTTTTGTTTCCTCTTTTATCCTGCGACGAGGTGACGAGGTTTATTCGGTGCCCCGCCGCCCCGGCTGAAGTGATTTTTCCTGTCCCGTGCCGCCCCGGCTGACGCGGTTGGGACTTCGCGTTTGTTCGGCCGCCACGGGTTTTGGCGCACTCGCTCGGTTGCTTGTTGTTGCCACTTGTTGCGAACCCAGGTTTCTTGAGCGAGCGCGGGCGTTTTTTCTTCCTTTCTTTCTTTGTTCTATGGTGCGCCAATTCGCGCACGATATCGGCGTCTTTCGACGTGCCCGCCGGCCACCGTCGCACGAGTACGGCAAACCTCGTCTGCCGGGGCGGGGTTTGCGACGCCGACGCAAAAGTGGGAACCGCCGCTCGGATGTTCGCCGTTTTTGGCAGAGTGAGTGCTGGCACTCCGGCGAAGCGAAAGAGCGTGAATGCGCCCACGAAAGTAGCGTATTTGGACGTGCTTGACGGCGACCGCCGCAGGAGTACGAAAAACCACGTCAGCCGGGGCGAGCGACCCACGGCGGTCTGGGTGCTTATCGCTGCTATTATAGGGGCACCCCGGCAGACGCAGAAAGAAAAAAAAAAAATGGGGACATGGCGTGCGTCACCGTGCGGCTTCGCAGCGTTGCCGAAGTCGCCGAGCCCTTCGACTGAGCCGAACGGCGGACAGGGAACGTTGGTCGGCCGTTCTAACCTGTCGGTGCCACGCCGAGACGTCGTTAAGGAAAACCGCGTCGTGGGCCTCTACGACGCTGTCGATTCGTTGTACGTTTGGTGTCCAGCGTGTCGGCGGCGAGTAGCGGACACGTCGTTCACGACTTCGGTCTTTCGCAGTCGACGCGAACTTGCGGAGAGTCGTGGTGCCTCACGTTTTCGGCAGAAACCGCGGCGGAATTTTCCCGTGCGTGCGCGCACGACCTCGGTGCTGTGCCGTCAGCGTAGTGTTGCACAAACTCGTGGCCTACCCAAGGTGCGGTACGTTTGCGGCCGTATCCTCGGTGGCAATTTCGTGAGTAGGGTCGCAAATTCTACGACCTCGGCGGGTTTGAGAGCGACGTAGACTTGTGGCACGCTCAACGTGCCACACGTTTCGGGGCACACCCGCGGTGAAATTTTCTCGAGTACGCTCGTATTAGTGCCCAAGGAGGTCTGGGTACTTATCGCTGCTATTATGTGGGGGTTCTCGTGAGCGGCGTACGCGAAAGCGACCGGGTGTCTGATATGCGGCGGGCTTCGGCCTCGTCAAGCGTGTCCTCGGGTCTGCTCCAGGGGAATCCACGGCAGTCGTCTGCAGCCTCATCCGCTTGATGCGTTAGGGGCTGGTTGTCGGACGGTGCCGTTTTACCACGATATCGAGGTGTGTTCCGTGTCGTCCTCGGGCGATTCAGATGCGAAAGCGCCGAAGACGCGGGCGTGACCCGTCGTCTGGCGGCTTTGCGGTCTCGGCTCCGTTGCTAGTTCCGGCCGGTCCACCGACAGTGCAGCGGGCTTGGGCAACCCGCACGGCGCGACCGAGTCGATGCAACGAAAAAGAGCGAGCATGAACGTGCTTCTTGCCGCACGGCTCCCACTCGTCTTTCGGGAAGGTTGTGCCGTAGCGAGCTCGAACGCCGTCATCTCGGAGTGCAAAATAAGCGTGTTGGGGCGCCTGAAGGTGGCCTCCGCCGCACACAGACTGCGTCCGGCCCGCCGAAGGCGAGGACGGACGCGCAGTCGAACGATTACCTGGTTGATCCTGCCAGTAATCATATGCTTGTCTCAAAGATTAAGCCATGCATGTCTAAGTACATGCCGAAATAAGGCGAAACCGCGAATGGCTCATTAAATCAGTTATGGTTCCTTAGATCGTTTCTTCCTACTTGGATAACTGTGGCAATTCTAGAGCTAATACATGCAGTGAGCCTGGAGCCCTTTGGGTAACGGGTGCTTTTATTAGACCAAGATCGATCGGGTTTCGGCCCGTATTGTGTGGTGACTCTGGATAACTTTGTGCTGATCGCATGGCCACGAGCCGGCGACGTTTCTTTCAAGTGTCTGCCTTATCAACTTTCGATGGTAGGTTACTTGCTTACCATGGTTGTTACGGGTAACGGAGAATCAGGGTTCGATTCCGGAGAGGGAGCCTGAGAAACGGCTACCACATCCAAGGAAGGCAGCAGGCGCGCAAATTACCCACTCCCGGCACGGGGAGGTAGTGACGAAAAATAACAATACGGGACTCTTTTGAGGCCCCGTAATTGAAATGAGTACACTCTAAATCCTTTAACGAGGATCAATTGGAGGGCAAGTCTGGTGCCAGCAGCCGCGGTAATTCCAGCTCCAATAGCGTATACTAAAGCTGCTGCGGTTAAAAAGCTCGTAGTTGGATCTCAGTTCCAGACGAGTAGTGCATCTACCCGATGCGACGGCTCGGACTGAACATCATGCCGGTTCTTTCTTGGTGCACTTCATTGTCTGCCTCGAGATGGCCGGTGCTTTTACTTTGAAAAAATTAGAGTGCTCAACGCAGGCGAGTCGCCTGAATAAACTTGCATGGAATAATAGAACAAGACCTCGTTTCTGTTCTGTTGGTTTTTGGAATACGAGGTAATGATTAAGAGGGACGGACGGGGGCATTCGTATTGCGGCGCTAGAGGTGAAATTCTTGGACCGTCGCAAGACGAACTACTGCGAAAGCATTTGCCAAGAATGTTTTCATTGATCAAGAACGAAAGTCAGAGGTTCGAAGGCGATCAGATACCGCCCTAGTTCTGACCATAAACGATGCCAACCAGCGATCCGCCTGAGTTACTCAAATGACTCGGCGGGCAGCTTCCGGGAAACCAAAGTATTTGGGTTCCGGGGGAAGTATGGTTGCAAAGCTGAAACTTAAAGGAATTGACGGAAGGGCACCACCAGGAGTGGAGCCTGCGGCTTAATTTGACTCAACACGGGAAAACTTACCCGGCCCGGACACTGGGAGGATTGACAGATTGAGAGCTCTTTCTTGATTCGGTGGATGGTGGTGCATGGCCGTTCTTAGTTGGTGGAGCGATTTGTCTGGTTAATTCCGATAACGAACGAGACTCTAGCCTATTAAATAGGTGCGGGGTTCCCAGCACCTTACAACCTTCTTAGAGGGACAAGCGGCTCCTAGCCGCACGAAACAGAGCAATAACAGGTCTGTGATGCCCTTAGATGTCCGGGGCCGCACGCGCGCTACACTGAAGGAAGCAGCGTGTCTTTATCCCTGTCTGAAAAGACTGGGTAACCCGTGGAACTTCTTTCGTGATTGGGATAGGGGCTTGCAATTGTTCCCCTTGAACGAGGAATTCCCAGTAAGCGCGAGTCATAAGCTCGCGTTGATTACGTCCCTGCCCTTTGTACACACCGCCCGTCGCTACTACCGATTGAATGATTTAGTGAGGTCTTCGGACCGATGTCCAGCGCGGCCTTTCGGTTGCGCCGGTCTGTTGGAAAGATGACCAAACTTGATCATTTAGAGGAAGTAAAAGTCGTAACAAGGTTTCCGTAGGTGAACCTGCGGAAGGATCATTAACGGATTGTGAAGGGTGAGCGCCTCGGCTGCGTCTGCGCCCGACACTTTCTGCCGCTGACCCCGTTTGGACGCGGGGTCGGCTTTTCCCCACGGGGCTGCCTGAATGTGGAGCGGCACCCCGTGACAAATTGTTGCGCCCAGCGGACGCCAACACCGCGACCTTGGACGGTCGGCCAGGTGGCGGACGCGGGTACAAACGGCGCAACGCACTCATAGGTCGGCTTTCGACCCGCCACTGCACCGTGGCTCGAAGCGCTCGAAATGCGCGACCCGACCGCTGCGGGACCGCCTAGTACTGTAAACAGGAGCGGCGGAGCGCGAACGGCGAGTCGTGGTTACGTCGGTAGAAGGCGAGGCTGCGCGTTCCCGAAACGCCAGCCGAGTGCCCTCCCGACCGTTCGAGCGTGCAAGAACGAGACCCGACAATCGCGCGGCGACTGCCAAGTACGAGAGGAACGGCACAAGCGTCGGCGGTCGGTCAAGGAACTGGCGATGTGACGGGTCCGCTGTGCACCAGTGCATACCGTCCCGCCGTCCGCGGCAAGCGCCTCCGCGTCCTCGGGTGACGGAGGCTGCCGGTCGGTTCTTGCAGGCGAGGGATCTCGCTGGCACCGGTTCGCGTTGACGCGCGGCCGGTCATGGCACGGCGATGCGACGGCCGAGGTGCGCAGTACTCGATGGAGGAACCGCACGCTCCGATGACCGTCCCGCCCTCCGCGGCGTATGCGTACCGACCGTAATGGTTGCAGCAGCGCCGGCCGGCTTTTGAATTCGCCACACGAAACACGGTGCGAGATCGCGGTTAGGGGAGCGTCGACGTTGCCAGGCGTTTTGCTTGCTGCCGAGGGAAAGGCGGCACGGCCACGTCGCGCTCGTCGCGATTAGCGGGTCTGCGCGCTTTGGGAAGGTGCCGCAACGACTTGCCGAAAGAGGAAGCACGGAAGAACGAGGGACTTGGACGTCCCGACAATTGAACGCACTTGCGGCCAGGCCCTTGCTGGCTTCGTTCTTCCGCCTCGAGTAGGCTCGTACGCGGCTCCGGCGCCGAAAGTGGTCCTTGGCACCGACTTCGGTGGACGTGGGAAGTGCCGCGCAAGTACGGCGCGCCTGGCTCCACCTGTTGGCTAAAGTAAGCAGCCGGATCGGCATTTTGGTGTGCGGTGGCAAACCGTGGATGCGAAAAAAGCTTGTGCGATTTCGTGGAACAAAAAGCGGGGGTCCCCCTTTTTATGCGGAGGAGACCGACCCGCCCGCCGTGGTGAACCGCGACGCCACGGTAAAAACGGGAGAGGCTTGTCGATGGGACCGTGCATCCCGCGCTCCACGGAGGCCGGGAGGCGGCCGCCCGAGGAAATGTGTAGCCGTCGAGGCCCGCATCTGCGTGCACTCTTATCCAAATGGGTGTACCGCAGGCATTTTCTGGTTAGGCGGGCCAATGAGAGCGAGCACACAACGATACCTACGGGTCCGGCTTGGAGAACCGGCTTCGACGCCTCCCGAGTATTTATAGAGGGGTGGACCACGAAAGCACTCGCAAGTAGCGGAAGCGAAACGCCGTCCGAAACACACCGTTTGCTCGATTTGCGGCAGCCGAAAAAGGCGCGGCAGAGTTTTGGAGTCCAAGCGTGCGCTGAAAAGCGCCCTTCTTGGCCACTGTTTGGCCGAGTGCCAGAAACGTTTGGTTTTGACTGTACGGAATTGAACAAACACTTTTTCACGACTCTAAGCGGTGGATCACTCGGTTCTCGGGTCGATGAAGAACGCAGCCAGCTGCGAGACTTGGTGTGAATTGCAGGACACACTGAGCACTGATTCTTTGAACGCACATTGCGGCCTTGGGTCTTCCCTTGGCTTCGTCTGTCTGAGGGTCGGATCACATATCAAGAGAGCCTTCGGCGCACAAGGGAACGTGAGCCGTCGACTCGTTTTGACCGCGTCGGCAACACGGACAGCACGCTGAACACCTCACAGCGAGCGCCAACAGCGGCCACTCAAGGGCGAGACGGTGGCGACCGTCGTGCCAGAGCCCAACCGAAACGGGGGCGACCGACTGCATTGAGGATGTGGCACCTCGTTGAGACCGCCGCAGGACTTCGAGTCGGAAGGAAGCCTGCAGGGAAAGTGCGGTCGAGGTTGCGTACTCCTCTCTGCGACCGGGCGCGCAAGAGCTGCGAGAGCCACGGACGCGCAACTTTAACGCACGGTAAACACGAGGAGCGAAAGCCGGCCAGCAAAGCTTCTCCAGCCGTGCGCAAAGTGCGCGAGATCGCAGCCTTGCGTTGCGCTTGTTGCCCTCGAAGTAAGCAGGGTGTCCCGTAGACCGGGCGCTCGAACACGCTGCGGGGCCGTGCCTCCTCCAGGCTTTGCCGCGCGAACAGGGAACGTTCGCGCGCAAAGCGCAGGGAGGTGAGGAGGCTGCGCCCGACGTTTGCGGTTCGCTGCGTACGCGGTTGATGCGGAGAGCACGGCGCGACGACTTGCCGCGAAACGGAAAAAGTCTCCCGCACGAGTTGGCGAAACGTTGGCGAAGCTTAAGGCGTTCTCGTCGTAGTCCGCCGTCGGTCTAAGTGCTTCGCAGTTCCCGTCCCGTTCAAAAAACTGGGCCACTCCAGTTGGGGCGGGGGCGACGCTACACGAGACGATGCCTCTCGCCAGGCTGCGTGGCTGCCCTTGCGGCGGCGGCGACTGGCCTCGGCGGTGTTTGGGCTTTCGACACGGTCGTTTATCACGCAACTGCTCGGACGACGCACGCGCGCAGCGG